>NC_069138.1:49834529-50093791 GCF_026914265.1 Mya arenaria
TAGATCTTCTCTTTAAAATTTCTGTAATGCTCTTTGACTTTTTATTTCTTATTTCTATATTTGTATTCTTTTTAAAACATTATAATTCCCTTAAAACCTTGACAAGAAGCATTCTCCATTTGAACACCGCACACTGAATTGAATGCTAGCTCTGTATGAATTAACTTCCAGTTGCGTCAGTGTAACATATTTCGGATAAATAATGCATCATGTTTTATTTATTAACAACCACAATTTTTGCTGGAATTAAATAAAATCATTTCATTTTATTCTTTTATTAAATTTTGCACTTGAATCGCGATCCAGCAATCTCAGCGATCTCAGCATTGGCGAGTATTTGTGACGAATATTTTGCTTTGACTCGTTACAGCCTTAGTGATAGGTGTTTTGGAACTGGTCATTGGTATTTTCAAGACGGGAATGGAGGACCTTGTTGTCATCGATACCGTCAGACTTCTGATACCGGTGTCTAATGCTGACTGTAAACGCGAGTTTTCGGCGTAGAAGCAGATGAAGAAGAGCCAGCAGATTCACCTATTCAACTGCACCCTAAATTCTCTCCTAATGATCTCCACAGAGGGTGCACACGTGGTGCAATATAACTATAATGTGTCCTTGACGCCGTGGCCACAAGGCGAAAATTGATGACTTTCTGTTTAACATGATGATATTTCTGTGTTAACTGATGTATTGACTTTGTTTCCACTGTATAGGTGCATATAATGTTTTTTTGTTTAGAATTATTTAACTATGAAACTATAATTAGAAATCATATATTTTTTTATTTACTTTGCATTCATTGTTTTCTCATTATTTCGCATTAGATTTACTTCCACTTTTTTACCTTCAAAGATTATGAAACATACGTCAAATTGCACCATCAGTGTGTAACATACTAAAAATCAAAGCGCGAGGCGCTGAAAGACCATCTGCGGGCAAATATGTGAGAGTTGAAAATTTTATTTGAACTATGGGAATGGGTGAAGGGCACATAGATAAAAGTGAAAAATATGCTGAGGGCCAAGACCGCTTGTGCCCACACTGGGCGAGGAAACAAACATATCTTTATCTATTTTAGGGCGTCTTGTGTCATTTAGTTTATGTAAATGTCACTTCAATCGTCGTAATATCCCTTTCGCATGTATTTAATGTTACAATGCACGCCCCTTTCAATCGTTTCTAAAGGGTTTTCGCTGCTTTGATTAGTTATCATACAATAGGAAAATACAATACATCATATATTTCATTACCTTTTATGAACATACACGTTTTGTTTAATGAAAATAATTTCTTAACAAACAACTCCAGCAATAATTCCATTCAAAATGCACAGCGTATCACTTCAGTCAACGTCATGATCCCGGCCCATGTATTTAAAATTACAATGCATGCCCCTTTCAATCGCTTCTAAAGGTTTTTCGGTGCTTTAATGAGATATCATACGTAAGGCAAGTTTTGTGAATATACATGTTTTAAATGTTTGAGGAAAATGATTTTATTTTTATGAGCAACTTTAGAAACAAGAGCTGTCACAGGAGTGACGAATACCCCCAAATGCCGCCTGGACACAGGAATGGCAAACCATTCCTTTGAAAAGAGGCCATAACTCCAAGGTTACTGCACACTGCATCTTCTTTTATCATGCATGTATTGTTTTATTTAAATCTGTTGAGTAATTTAGAAGTTACACTGCTGACAAGAAAAACTAGCCTTTCATGAGTTATCGTCCGGAAACCGTTTTTCTACTTTTAGTAACAGTGACCTTGACCTTGGCCCCACCAGCCCCAATATCAAACTCGACCTGTATCTTCTGATGTTACACCTGTGTACCAAAAATTGTTCAAATCTGTCAAGCCTTTCATGATTTATCGTCCGGAAACCGTTTTTCTATTTTTAGTAACAGTGACCTTGACTTTGGCCCCACCAGCCCCAATATCGAACTTGACCTGTACCTTCTGATGTTACACCTGTGTACCAAAAATTGTTCAAATCTGTCAAGCCTTTCATGAGTTATCGTCCAGAAACCGTTTTTCTATTTTTAGTAACAGTGACCTTGACCTTGGCCCCACCAGCCCCAATATCGAACTTGACCTATATCTTCTGATGTTACACCTGTTACCAAACTGTATCTTCTGATGTTACACCTGTGTACCAAAAATTGTTCAAATCTGTCTAGCCTTTCATGAGTTATCGTCCGGAAAATGTTTTTCTATTTTTAGTAACAGTGACCTTGACCTTGGCCCCACCAGCCCCAATATCGAACTTGACTTGTATCTTCTGATGTTACAACTGTGTACCAAAAATTGTTCAAATCTGTCTGGCCTTTCATGAGTTATCGTCCGGAAACCGTTTTTCTATTTTTAGTAACAGTGACCTTGACCTTGGCCCCACCAGCCCCAATATCGAACTTGACCTGTATCTTCTGATGTTACACCTGTGTACCAAAAATTGTTCAAATCTGTCAAGCCTTTCATGAGTTATCGTCCGGAAACCGTTTTTCTATTTTTAGTAACAGTGACCTTGACCTTGGGCCCACCAGCCCCAATATCGAACTTGACCTGTATCTTCTGATGTTACACCTGTGTACCAAAAAAATTTCAAATTTGTCTAGCCTTTCATGAGTTATCGTCTGGAAACCATGAAAACCGACAGACCGACCGACAGACAGACAGACCGACCGACCAACCGACAGACAAGCTCACTCCTATATACCCCCTCAAACTTCGTTTGTGGGGGTATAATAATTCCTATCAAAATGCAGAGCTTATCAGATGGGTCGTTTTCCCGCGGTGAAGACAAAAATGTGGTCAGTTAATGTATGTAGAAACTATTTTTAGATTATCGGAAATTGTCTGTTCTAAGAATTGGTTCTAAGAATGGGAATATGATTGTGCTTTTTCAAGTTTAATTGATAAATAAATGTTATTTATGTGTTACATAAATATCTGTGTAGAAATAATACAAGTATGGTGATGAAGGCTTCGCACACTTTAGATGTTTTACAGGTTGAATCCGAACTACTTTGCTTCATCAAGCATATGCATGACTCACTATCGTATCAGGGCATGTATGTTAGAATAAATTAAAAGCCTTATGTCCAAAGCAATGGCAAGAATTCACCGGAACGAAGCTATTATGCAAAAAAAATGAAAACATCTTATTAGAAAAGTATACGCCTAAAAATTACAGAATGAATAGTATTTTGTAATTGTATAGCAGGCAAATCATAGTATTTAAAGCATTAGCAACGCAAAATTGAGATACAACTATTTTGACTTTCAGACAATCATTATTGTATATACAATATATACCATTACATATACGCGTGCTTCAGGGTCACTACAGGTTATAATAACAAACCCTGCAGGCGATGGGAAACTTGCAGTCGGTAATAATTTCTAGAACATCTTGGGCTTAAAACACAGAGTGAATATCAGTATGTTACCTTCCTACCAGAGTCTCCATTATTTTGACCCATTAATCTGATAAATATAACGATCTAAAAATAGTTATATCCTGCTAAAAATATAACGCCGGGATACATAAATACAGCGCGGAAATAGCCGAACAACCAAGAACTCATACTCGGAACACAATACAACTAATCTATTTTTATGATTTCGTCGTCATTCTGCTAAACATAGAGCGCATTGAGACAAAAAAATGGGCAAAAACGACATGAATAGAAGTAGTTCTTTGGAGTTTGCGGTCTTAAGACTACCAGCGCGCATGATAGTCTAAAAATCATAAAATGGGAGAGGAAACCCCTCCCTGGCCCACCACCTTCACTCAGACATCCATAGATCCTGGGGAAAACACTGCATGTAGGCTATTTCTGTTCAAACACACTTTGTCTTCAACAAGGTGTTGAGCAGATATTAATTTCAAAATCGTCCCAAGAGACACAAAATATGATGAACAATGTCCCAAGAGACTCAAAAGTGAGAAAAACTTGAAAAACAATGTATTTTTGTTTGAATCAATACCTTAGGCCAAAACAAATTGATCATTTGTTCGTTGGATTTGCCGCACCTAAAATTTGAAAAACGAAAAAAATAAAATAAAAAAACTTCTTTTTGCGCCCGCAGAGACTTTTTGGCCGCGCATATTACTTTTTTTTTGTTTACTTCTGAATTTTCTCTATTTCTGACGTTCTTTTACATAGAATTTAAACCTGCAACGTCGACTTTGCCATTTTTGAAGCTATTTCAATGCTTTACATTCTTCACAACCAAAATTTCCTCGTTTCAGGACAAAATCAGGTCTGGGTTATCGCAAAACAGACGATATTTGTTGACAAGTCTTTTTTGTCAGGAATATTTTGCAGGACGCACCGTTGTTATTTATTTCCGGCATTAATTTTCAGGTTACTTTCAGTTTTCGTAATGTAAACAGGGCTTTTTCTATAGTACCCACGGGTCCGACTATCGGACCCATTCCCAAAGCAAAATATAAGATATTTTTCCCAATCTTAAGAAAAAAATCCCAATCCAGAAAAAAATAAAAAAAATATTATTTTTTTAGCAATTCTTTTTACCTGTACTGGTTCATTTTCAACATCCTAATAAATTATGTGATGTGAAGTTTTTTTGGTAATTGAACTCAGAAATCATTGATTTTCATCACATTCAGAGATATGAAATATTATCTGTCATGAATTATTGCAATAGATATTTACACTCCAAGGATTGATATTTCAGCCATTGTGGGTCTTTTAAAAGGAAAATAAACTAATATTAAATCATTTCCTATTTCACAGGAGACTAGACAGCTTTTTCTTTTCACTGTAAATTTTCCCAAATTCCGCATTTTCACGACGCAAAATTTCCCAAAATGTCTAGGGTCTTTTTCCCAAAATGGGCAGAAAAAGCCCTGGTAAAATACACGTTTTAAATGAAAATCAGCGTCATAGTCTTGGATTATAGTCTTTAGTAAACAACAACAGTTTCACAGCGTCGAAGGCAATAATTATTCATGTGAGTTTTAAGTAATTCATTGTTTTGTACTCAAAATTTAGTGTTAAAAAATTAATTTGAGTGCAAAATTTATATTAAAATACACCGACACACGATTTACAACAATTGAACATGTTTTCATGAGTTATTTTTTAAATTCTAAAATGCATTTCTCAGTTTTCTTATACTCATTATTGTTTTTAACAGATAAAAATAGTAGGAGTTGTAAATAATTTTAGAAATATTACCCCCCCCTCCCCCACCACCCCCACCCAGGGTCCGGGGGTAACCAGGGATAGCCGGGGAACTAGGCCGTGTTTTAACCTTCAGGTAGGCCCACAGTGCCGGCTGCTTGCGGTGGATTTACCAGGGGTTGGCTGTTGCCAGTGTTTCTTACAGGCCGTCATGATTTTCTTTTTCATGGCACGGACCAATAAACCATAGGTTCATGGTCAAGGCGAGGTCTTGGAAGGGAAGCATCTTTATTCCACCACCTGCTCTAATATAATGATCGGTGCCACATTTTTGGTGCTGCTTTAATTATGTTGTTCCGCAATTTAATCCACATAGTCTTTTTTTAGAAATGTTCTCTGTGTTATTTACATTTTCAATCTTCTGCAATGTCAAAGTCACTATAATTTTATCATGTGCTTCTAGAGGTTCAAATTTAGACCTGACCCAATATTTGGAAATGCTCAAATGATGAATTACTCTTACTAGTCTAAAACGTTTTTTGCGATAGTAAGTTACGGAATGAATACAATAGTTTTCTATTTGGTCTTCGATTAATTGCATGTTACTATGAGAAATGGTGTCTACAATATATCCACGTTTAAATTAAAGTTAATAGTAAAGCACTGGACCTTATTGCCATTTGTTAAATATTGAGACAGATTTTCATGTGATACAATCAAAACCTTTTCATTTATATCTGAGAACCTATGTTTGCAATTAAAAAGCATTTCTTGACATAATTGTATGATAAATTTGGTTAGAAATAAACTTTTTTTTTTTTAATTTTTATCTTTGCGCTCGCCTCTCAATTGCTTTTAAAAAAAGTTTGTTTTTTTCGCTCCTTTTTTTTTCCGTAGAACAAATGATCAATTTGTTGTGGCCTTAGCTGTAATGTGTGGTGTTTAACAAGTGACGATAACATCATTACTTCATATGGCAAACAATCAGCAAAATAATAATACAAACATATGGCCAATCTGTTGTCTAGAGGTAACATACTGGACAGTCAAGCCTGGGGTTGCTGGTTCAATTCTCTGCCTCATCACTTATTACTAAGGGTTCCTTGTCAGTGTTCTACACTGGCCCACATTATATAAAAAAAAATTAGATTATAGTTGTGGATCAATGGTCTAGTGGTTAACACACTTGACTGTTAATCCAGGGGCTGCAGGTTCAATTCTGCGCCGCACCATTAACAAATACTGATCGCCTTTCGAAAGGGACGTTAAATGGGGGTCCCCGTGTGACAGTGCTATATACAAGTACATGTTAAGGAACCAGTATAGCTCTAACCAGGGTTACATTCTGTCTGTGCACTATGCTCAAAAAAACGTATATGATTACCTTATAGTCGAGAAAATACGGTAGCACTTTCTGAATGGGCTTTGCCCAAGTGAGAGTTTAAATAAATTTAAAACGCCACATCTCAACATAATTATTCCTGTAACTGTTGGTACTTTTGAAATTGTTATTTTTCCCTGTCACAAGTCTGCCAATATCAAAAAATGTAAAAAAAGCTTCTTGCGTCTATTCAATTGACTACAAACTAGAATAACTTAATCCACAATAAACTTGATTATCACTGGTGTTGCTCGATTAAGTACTAATTAGTCCCAGGCCTGCGCAAGATTTTCAAAAATGGTATTTTTAAATAGCCCCAAAATACATTTAAAACTTAAGGGGTGGGGCAGGCGCGTAGGAAGGAAATTGACATTGGGGCTGCAGAAGAGGTGGGCTCAGGAGGAGATTTTTTCAATTTTAAGCATTGAAAGACTCGAAGTGTCACACCATAGAGAAAGTCAAATGAGGCCATCTGACTCTTCACACCTACAATGCGCGCTCTGGTCTCACTGTCTTTTGTGGTATCCCACGATTTCTGGAGAACGGAATAATTGTCTAAGACACTTTTCAAACACATCCCTAAACAGTCCATCTAGTCTTGCACAGCACACTAAATCCAGGTGTGGCGGGACTCATTTCCCTTCTCAGTTCTTCAACTTCAGTTTTTGAAACATCAAAAACAATACAAATAATTATTGTCTTATTGCCTCTTCTTCCACTTACCCATCTTCAATAATCCGCAGACTGTTTTCACGCCATTCACACGCCAATTAGCTAGATGGTCACAGGTTTAATTATGACATGGTGACCTGTTTATTCAATATTGTATCAGACTGCTATTGATCTATATATGCACGTAGCTTTATTTAAAATACGATTTTTAAGAAAATAGGTATCAAATATTCATGGCCCCATTGCCATTACTAGCCAGAATATTGGGGCCGTGGTTGCGGCCCCAGCTCCTACGCGCCTATGGGGTAGTCTAATTCATTGTACATTTACATTTTGTTTTATTCCTTTACGTGTAAATTCCTGGCAATAAAGAATCCCGTCTGGGTAACCAGCCCCACAAAAAGAAAAATTCAGCATTTTTTTTTTTTAATAAAATATTTTTAATATAAAATAAAATTGTATGTTTTGCTTCTAATTACAAGATTAGTGAAACAACATAGCTTTAGAAGCACATTATACATCATGAATTAAGAATCACAATGGGGTGGGGGGCATGCGCGGGAAGGCCTTCAAGCAAGGCGCGACAATTAAAGTCTATCTACGACCCTGGTATCGTCTACCAAAACACTCGTGACAAGCAATACATGGTGCAGTGACAAAACAGTATTATAATTTCCGTTAAATAATGAAAGAAATTGCAATTACCCATTGTCGTCTGCTTCTTGAATATCGTTAATTGGTAGAACCGCGTGGAAAAACGTGTATTTTCAAGGGAGATCACTCCGAGTTCAAAGTATCGAATGTACCCGAAGTAATTCGAACCTCAGAAGTTTTGAACATAAAGAGGTGTCGAAGCTTGGGTTTCGTGAAAGCAATATTAAAATAAGACTTTAGAAGAAGTTTAAAAAAAAATGTTGGGTAAATTTTCAACATTTTTTCATCTTTCGGGATAGGCTGCAAAAAATAAATATATATATATGAAGCAACTCGTTATTGCAAAAAAGTACTAGGCGCATAATGGTGACGGGGCAACTCGGCCCGATTATTTTTTCGGCCTTGTCCAAATCGGCCTACTTTTGCCAGGAAGCGTGTCTATGAAATGTCGATTGGTATTGTTGCTCATACCTAATTTACGGATTATTTGGAGCCGTCAATGTGTTACTGTAGAGTATAATCTGGGAGTAGGTATTAAAGGATCTGGGACAAATAAATCTTGCTCCACAAAATAATTATACACTGTAAATCATGCTTAAAAGGTGAGTTTTCACATATAAAGTCAGGGGTTGGATGGGTCCAGGTTTTTACGTTAGAAGGGGCTCGTAACTTAGGGGCGTAACGTTTTGAATTTCGCCCCATGCTTAGAACCGAAATTTATTTGGGTAAAATGTTTTGGCACGTGTGTGTGGGGGGGGGGGTAAATTTTAACAATTTCTAATCCGAAATGGTGCATTTTGGGGCGTTTACTATTACTTTGTTTCTTTCACAATGGTAGAAGATAGACCTGGGACCTAGACAGTGGGGGGTGGGGGATTTCACTTTAAAAAAATAGCCATATGGTAAATTTCTCGAAACTCTTCTGAACTTTTTGTTTGTATAAATTGATAGGTATTTTTTAAAGATATCGATGGGTTTTCAAAGGGTAGTCGGAATAAGCTTACAAACATCAGTCATTTACATGTAGATGGTATTTTTAAACAAATATATTGCATTTCATGAGGTGGTTTTATCGTCTAAATGTAAAAAATAGTTGACCAATTATGAATAGACTGAATGTAATAAATGAGGCCTGTCGAAAGATAGAGATAAGATTTGTATTAAATATAAAATATACTGATACAATTTTCTTATGAAAAAGAGGTCACGTTATTCTGATACCCTCGAGAACCCTGTATATGTATATTTCACACAAAAAATCCAAACAACAACAAAATTCACACTTTATTTCCCGTGACTCCATTTAATATATATATAACTTTACCTTTACACCTATCCTTTACGGTGACACTGTAAGATATAATAGTCACCTGGCTGCTTTGTAAGCTTTCCTCGCATTAAATGTGTGTATTTTTAGTCAATTGATGCTTTTTACTATGACATGTTTGTGATGTACACAATGCTTAATTGCCTAACAGGGAGCTCGCAGAGTCATTTTAGGTGCATATAACTTGTTAGGTAAAAGGAGTGTTTTAATCGAAAGCCCTTTTACCCACGTTCCATGTCAACTGGCTATCAGACGTTATGCACCAGTCAATTGTAACCACGCCCTCACCCAGGTCGGGGGTATACCGGGGATAGCCGGGAAAATGGGCCGTGTTTTTACCTTGCGAGTGGCCACGCAGTGCCGGGTGAATGCGGTGGTTTTGTCCCGCGCCCAAAATAGTATGGAATGGGCACTTGGGTGCGGGTGGGGGGGGGGGGGGCTTTTAGCGGGGATTTTACCAGGGCGGGTATTTTACCCGGGGCTGGCTGGACCGAAAGTCAAAGTCCCCGCTATTCCCCGGACCTGAGGGGGGGGGGGGCGTGGTACCAATTGACTGGTGCATAATGTACCATGGTTATAACACGCAACAGTCGCCTAACAGGGCGCTCATAATGTCAATTGTGACCTTGTCCCTTTAGTTTCCATTGTACTATTTGAAAACGCATGTGCTTTTCATGATACGATTAAGCGTTGAAGCCTGTCATTTGAAAGCAATCTTGAAGGCACTCTATGGATGTCCAAATAACTGCAACTATTTACATCATTTCAGAGTATACCTTGACTGACTTAAAACTTACATTTAAACCAATGCCCACTATGAAAAATAATAAATGATTAATAGAGTACCAATACAATGATATTCAATTCCAAAGGAACATTTATACTGATCAACATTTGGTAGATTAACAACTAAACGGTTATCAAAATGCTATTTTCATTGACCATCTATATCGAAGGCGAATGACGTGTTTTTTGTCATCTACCCGCTAGAAGATTATAAGTATATACATGGCCGTCTGTGTAAGATTCTAAGGTACATCCCAACCTCAGCAAAGGCCGGTGTTTTGTGGAAACGAGGTTTACCAAGTTTCCGCAGAACACTATGCCCGAGGTGTCGGTCGGGTCAACTCGGCCCAATTATCTTTTCTGTATAGTCCAATTCGGCCTAGTCCTTTTCGGCCTACTTTTGAAAGTTCACACCTAAATTACGGATTATTTAGAGCAGTTTTATAAATAAAGTGTTCGAGAGTTGACGTCAACCTATCTTCCACAAGCGGCCATGGTAGATGCTTTTACTCCCTCCTTATTTAAACAAAATAGATAAGAATTATATGTATTTTAATTAATTATTTACATACTTTTTATCTTTGCCTATGGGCAAGATAAGGATTTCCATCATGGCTAAATATTAAACCTACTTGTCTGAGGTGGGAGAAAAATGCTCCTGTGTTTCTTAGTAAAATGCGGATTTAACGCTTGATAAGGTGAATCCAAATGATTTTATATATATTGACAAATTCAGAAACGCGCCGTGTGCGACTCAAACCTGGGAGTATGATGAATATGCTTATATTGGTTCCAGACCCAACCCGCAAATCATGCGACAGATGCGACTAGCAGTGAAACGTACTCGTCCTTTGCGGCTGAGCTAGCCCAGCATGGTGTCAGGGCATTACTGACCATTGGCATTACGGACTAAATTTGGGGACAAATTACGGACCATATTTGGGGACATTTAGGACCATGATTTATATAAAATTTTACTTACAGTTTGTTTAACTATGTAACGTTCCATATTTGGGGACATTTATTACACGGACCATAATTTATAATTTTACTTACAGTTTGTTTTAACTTTATGACGTACTATATTTTGGGGACATTTACGGACCATGTATATTTGTGAATTATATGTATATTTTTATGTTCTTATATGTGCTCGATTGCTTTGTGAAATAAACTATATCTGTAAATATTTGATTTAATTCTTCCGTCTGTTTAATTCGACGTAGTTCCCCCTCCCCCCAAAAAACAACAACAAGAACTGTCACAGTATGTGACGAATGCCCCCGAATATGACATTGACCTACGAACAAGGTCAGTACATAAAAAGTTGATCTTGCCTTTACGTGTCACATATATATGGCAAGTTATTTTAAATTGCCTCTGAACATAAAAAATACCACCCATACTTGACAACCTACACTGTTATGTCCTTATATTCAGAATTCCCTTGTGAATAAACACTTTGTGTATCTTTCACCTTAGAGGTAGGGACATGGGTCTTGCACACGACACGTCGTCTTCGTATGCTACATGTAGCAAGTGATTTTAAAATCTGTCCATACAAGGGAAAGTAACAGCCCGGACATGACAACTTATACTCTATGTCCTTATATGCAGCACTCCATTGTGAATAAACACTAAGTGTGACCTTGACCTTTAAGGTAGGGACACGGGTCTTGCACGCGACACGTCGTCTTGGTATGTGGAACACATGTGGCAAGTTGTTTAAAATCTGTCCATACAAGGGAAAGTTACAGCCCAGACACGACAACCTATACTCTATGTCCTTATATGCAGCACTCCATTGTGAATAAACACTAAGTGTGACCTTGACCTTTGAGGTAGGGACACGAGTCTTGCAGGCGACACGTCGTCTTGGTATGTGGAACACATGTGGCAAGTTATTTTAAAATATGTCCATACAAGAAAAAGTTACAGCCCGGACACGACAACTTATACTCTATGTCCTTATATGCAGCACTCCATTGTGAATAAACACTAAGTGTGACCTTGACCTTTGAGGTAGGGACACGGGTCTTGCACGCGACACGTCGTCTTGGTATGTGGAACACATTTGGCAAGTTATTTTAAAATCTGTCCATACAAGGGAAAGTTACAGCCCGGACACGACAACCTATACTCTATGTCCTTATATGCAGCACTCCATTGTGAATAAACACAAAGTGGACCTTGACCTTTGAGGTAGGGACACGGGTCTTGCAGGCGACACGTCGTCTTGGTATGTGGAACACATGTGGCAAGTTATTTTAAAATATGTCCATACAAGGGAAAGTTACAGCCCGGACACGACAACCTATACTCTATGTCCTTATATGCAGCACTCCATTGTGAATAAACACTAAGTGTGACCTTGACCTTTGAGGTAGGGACACGAGTCTTGCAGGCGACACGTCGTCTTGGTATGTGGAACACATGTGGCAAGTTATTTTAAAATATGTCCATACAAGAAAAAGTTACAGCCCGGACACGACAACCTATACTCTATGTCCTTATATGCAGCACTCCATTGTGAATAAACACTAAGTGTGATCTTGACCTTTGAGGTAGGGACACGGGTCTTGCACGCGACACGTCGTCTTGGTATGTGGAACACATTTGGCAAGTTATTTTAAAATCTGTCCATACAAGGGAAAGTTACAGCCCGGACACGACAACCTATACTCTATGTCCTTATATGCAGCACTCCATTGTGAATAAACACTAAGTGGGACCTTGACCTTTGAGGTAGGGACACGAGTCTTGCACGCCACACGTCGTATTGATATGTGGAACACATGTGGCAAGTTATTTTAAAATTTGTCCATACAAGGGAAAGTTACAGAGCCGGACGGACGGACGGACGGACGGACGGACGGTGCGATTTTAATATGCCCACCTTCGGGGACATACAAAAATTACCCCGCTGTATGACGTATATCTCTTCCGTTTCACGACACAGTACAATACGTACAGCTAGATCACTACGTTTACTGATCGACTAAGCGTTGTCTTTGAACATGAGTTTAAAGCTAGGAAAGCACACTTTTATCATCTTTTTTTCATAAAATGTTCTCAAACGAAAAAGAAATGATAACATATAAGAATATTTATAAGAAAGTTAAAGAAATCAATTCGATTCTGTCAGGTTCCACGCAAAATTTAAGGGTACAATTGAAGTTTTACAATTTCCGGCTAATTCTATATTGAGCAGGACGAAGTTCGTTCAAGGAGTTGAGGAAGAAGACGTTCAAGGAGTTGTGGAAAGAAGATGCATCCGTTGAGTTAAATCGCCGATCGCTCTTTTTATAAGATTAATAGGTTTGTACTGACTAACTTTTATAACAAGATATACTATTAAAACCAAAAATATATGATATTTCGTAAGCGCGAACGTTTATTACCGCATGAAAGCTGGACCTATGATGGCCAAAACATCCAAGTCCTTAGTGATTTTAACTATCCAAGAACTGTTTTTAACTATACTGGTTGTAATGCATTAAACCAAGAATATTTTGCTGGAATATAAAGGCTTTAAATGTGTCACTGTATAAATGTAAAGAGTATAATTTAAAGCTTCATATATTTTGTCAGTTGTTTGATACTATTGTAGGGTCTATATTAAAGCTGCACTCTCACAGATTAACTGTTTCTCCAACTTTTTTTTTGTCTTTGAATGAGCAATTTTTTGCATAAGTATCTGCAAACCAGTGATAGAAGACTGCTGACAAAAAGATCAGATCGCAGATTTTCATATTTCCAATCAAAATTAACGTTTTATGGCTTAAACCGTTACTAACGGTTTAAGAAAAACGCATAAAACATCGATTTTGGAACGGAAATATGAAAATCTGCGATCTAATGTTTTGTCAGCAGTTTTACACTGGTTTGCAGATATGTTTGCAAAAAAGTTGTCAAAACGTTCAATCTGTGAGAGTTTCACTATTCACTATTCAAGTGAAAATGGGGTATACTAAATCGAAAGGAATAGATCGTATTCATTTGAAGTTCTGTAAAATATTATTACATGTTAAAATCAACACTTGTACTGCTAATGTATATGGAGAATTAGGCAGATATCCTATATTTATAACTTGATACTCAATCAATCAATCGTATTATTAAGTACTGGTTGAAAATAGCTAATACTAATAATATATTGTCAAGTGTTGTATATCTACAACCAGTAGCTGATAGTAATAAAGGATATTCCAATTGGGTTACCAATGTTAAAAAAACTTCTTAATGACTATGGTTTTACACATATATTCGATAATGTACAAAATGTAAACGTAAACGCATTTGTTCACGAATTTAAATGTAGAGTTATAGATACATTTAAGCAGGAATGGCATGACTCATTATCTAATAGCTCTGTTCTTGATATGTATAAGGTATTTAAAAATGCATTCCAGTATGAAAAATATCTGAATATATTACGAAGGAAATACCAGCAGCCTTCGACTCGGTATGGCACCAAGGACTCTTCCTGAAACTTGGTCGACTCGGTATGGCACCAAGGACTCTTCCTGAAACTTGGTCGACTGGGTATTAGAGGCAAACTTCTGCGTATACTATTATCTTCGTTTAAAAACATGAAGTGTGTTAAAAGACTAAACGGTGATATGTCTGAAGAGATAAACATTATGAAATCTGTAAGGCAAGGTGGGATCTTATCAACGTTTTTTTACCTCGCTTATCTAGATGAGCTACTTCACATACTTGAAAAAAGCAACAATGGATGCTCAGTTCTTTCTACCAAGAGCAGTAATCCGTCATTTGCTGACGACATTTCCTTAATGCGTTTATCTCCCTTGAGTCTTCAACGTATGCTGGACTTAGTGTGTCACTACTGCACCGAATGGAAGATAGCTATAAATGTCATGAAATCTCTTGTCTTAGTGTTTAGCAAAAAGCGAAATGTACCGCCCGTTGGCATGTTATGCGGAGATAAGTTCCTTGAACAGGCTTACAGCGCAAACCATCTGGGAATAAGACAAGACTTCAAGTGCAAAATTCGCATTGAGGAACGCTGCCAAAAAGCAAAAAAATGCGTTTTTCCGCACAAGGTTTACACCCTTACGGTCTCAACCCTTTAGTTTCTATAAACCTTTACAAGAAAATAATCACGCCAATAGTCTTATATGGCAGTGAACTGTGGAACAATATCCTAAATACGACATTATAACTATCAACAGACTGCAACAATTTATTGTTAAAAAGACACTAGGCTACGGTTACATCCGCTACACTAAGTCAAATAAATGCGATGCAACTTAGTTAATTGTGACCACAACTAAGTTTAGCCAATCAAAACAGCGGTGTCATCTTTGACTCTTTTTGGCCTTTACCGGTGATAGTACGGTGCTATGGATACCCCGTATATTTCGCCTTATTTAGTCAAGATGAAAGCAATAGGAAGGTGAAAGAGGATGAACCGCTGTCATGGTGGCGAGTCCTGGTTATAATAAAGACATGAAAGATAAACTCAAACCTACCGCTCAATTCATTCGTCAAGCACAGTTGTCGCAGACTTGTGTAACCATGATTACTTTCAGAATGCTCGACCACGTTGACAACAGACACAAACGGAACGAACGTCACAGCATTCTCTTAACGTCTTAACGTCAACGACCATAGGTCCCAATTTCTCGAAACTTCTTAAGCTTAACAGGCTAAAGTTGTTTATTTCAATTAACATTTTTATAAATGAAAAAACGGTTTATTGTGATAATCTTAACGATAATTCCTGTCTGAAGTATTAAAACTTTTAAGAGTATATAAAACGCAAAATATTGAAAGACAAATATAGTGGGTTTAGCTTAATCCTGTTATAAGAGACTTAAGAAGTTTCGAGAAATTGGGGCCAGTTCTCTGTGCAAAGGACGTAAACTGATTTGAATTATTAGGATATGACTTTTCCTCGAAACGGTCACAATGTTAGCATTAGAAAGGCCTTCCTGGAAGTAATCTGATATAGGACTTTCCCTGTCTTGTCCATATTTATTCACTTTTGCTGGGTACAAATAGCGTTTAGGTATCAGGGATGCTTAGTGTGTTTTAACCATAGAGTGGCAAAGATTAAATGGCTGTTTAGATTGACTGAACTAAGTCGTGGGGCAACAATTTACTAAATTCATTGTTGTTATCTTTTTAATGCTCTGTGATAAATATTATTTGCTTATGAATTAATGAAATATACATCAACAATGCAAACATACATCTGGGTGATAAAATTAGAATTTAAATCTGATCAAGGATGCCAATAATATCCGATTTGCATTGAGATGGTAACACACTGCTGGTAACACACTGCTTAGTCCGGAAATAGTCAGGGCTGGTACTGTTTTGCAGGTATGACTGTCCAGGTAGTTTCCCTCATAAAATTGCATTGCTTTAAATGGTGAGTTTAACCTTCATTTTTCAATTATAAATAAAAGTAACACAATTGACTTTTATAATCATTTATTCAAATCACAATCATTCTATAAATATTAGTCATCTAAATTAGAGTTTTGAAGAATAAGCCAGAATTTTCTTAGTCCAGTGTTTGAAAATACAAATAATAATCAACAATCCCTGCTTTATAAAATCCCGAATTTGAGCAAGCCCAGAAATCATTTTACCAGTGCAATGTTTGCTGGCTTATACTAATTTCGACCACTAAAATATGTTTGTTATCATAACCTCCACCCACCACAACATACTGAAGTTTGTACATCTCTAATACACAAACAACTACATGTATATAAAGCTACTAATCAAACAGGGACTAAAACTGCAAACTGGCAGTCAATGCTGCAATGCCTACTTTAAAATGCATTTGAAAATAAAACTGTGAACTTTCTTTAAAGAATGGCCCTTATGTCTATTGAACTTTTTCAGAGTAGAAGGTTAATAATTTCAGAGTAGAAGGTCAATAATTTTTATTTACTGCTTAAGCATGAAACACAACTGAACAAAAATTAACCTTAAATCCCAAAAGAAAAGCACAAATGAAGCAAACTATTTGCTTTAAAATGTGAATAAAAGACCTTGCTTTAAAACAAAATGTAAATAAAACCAACTACCTAAATTGCTTATAAACAGAATGTAAATGAAATCAACTACCTAGATTGCTTATAAACAGAATGTAAATGAAATCAACTACCTAGATTGCTTATAAACAGAATATAAATGAAATGAACAGTTTGCTTTAAAATAAAAATAACAATCCAAACACAGTACGCATTCAAATGAAAAATAAATGGACTTTTTTTATTTAAAATCAAACTCCTTAAAAGCAGAAAAATAAAAACACATACAAAGTTTAAATCACTCTCAAACAGGCTCAGATACACAAACATTACACTCATAAACATTAGCTAGTACACAACAGATAAGTTAGTGATTAACAACAAAAACACCAAGTTCTGCACATCAATACACCATTGAAAACTCACAAACTACACGATACATCTTTAAATACAGACTAACAATAACTATAACATTTCAATATACTTAATAAGAAAAGCTTTACTGGTACATAATCATAATTTTTTTTATTCACTTCATGGATAACATTTACGGTAGCACATGAAAACAGATATACAATTTTTTTTTAACAATATCAAGTCCCTCTTTGTTTCTTTCTATGGACCTTACTGTCTTTTGAAAAATACATGATCATTTCCATGTAATAAAATCAACCCTATTGTATATAATCTTAGGGCTATTCCAGTAAAACATATAACCCACCGGGGGATGGCAATAATTTACATAGTACAAAGGGGGTGTCTTTTTCGCTAATTTGGACCCCAAAAGGGTAAATTTGCTTTTTTAGCTGTGGCATAATTTAGAAGTGCCTTCCCCCAGGGGTTACCGGGTATATTATGTTCCCCCATGGGTTACCGGGTATATTATGTTCCCCCATGGGTTACCGGGTATATTATGTTCACCCAGGGGTTACCGGGTATATTATGTTCCCCCATGGGTTACCGGGTATATTATGTTCCCCCATGGGTTACCGGGTATATTATGTTCCCCCATGGGTTACCGGGTATATTATGTTCCCCCAGGGGTTACCGGGTATATTATGTTCCCCCAGGGGTTACCGGGTATATTATGTTCCCCCAGGGTTTACCGGGTATATTATGTTCCCCCATGGGTTACCGGGTATATTATGTTCCCCCAGGGGTTACCGGGTATATTATGTTTAAACGGAATAGCCCTCATTATACTTTCGGATCAAATAAACATATGTAATTCAGATATAGATCATTTATGTTATGAAACTATACATTGTAACATAGCATCTTTTTTAATCATCGTTGCATCGCATGTACTTTTTTAACTTTGACATAATATATATTTATGTAGAGAAATCTCCTCCATAACCTGTGTCAATCCATTCAAAATAGTTTAAAATGTTTTGAATACCAATTTGGACATTCATATATAATTATAAACTACATGTACACACATGTATGGTTACATTCAAAATCATTCCATAGGAAAAAAATCACTTCTGATTATAAGTTACCAGGAACATGTTCCGTCAAGAACTCTAGAAGCTATTTTGTAGGAAGGATTTTAAACAGTGCAGGGGACATATTCATAAACATTCTTAAGTCCTTTCTTTGCTTAAGTTTCAAAACTTAAGTCTTAAGATTTTTAAAGTTATATTGAAAACAAAAGTATACAAGTTTTCAACATAAAAGTTTGTATATTTGATATCCATCAAAACAAAGTACTTCAAATATTATAAGGGTATTAAACAGTATGACCAGCGAGATACATTAGTGAATTTGACAGAAGATAGGAAATAACTCAAGATGTCTTATGAATATCCGCCTCGTACCACCATTGTAAATATTTCCTAGGTTTGAAATCACACCTAGGAAACCTGATGAGATTCTCCCATGATAATCATAAAAAAGTTTTAATGCCCCCATGAGATTATTAATCAAAATTTGACTGAGATTAAAAAAGTTTCCATACACGAGAATTCTCCTCCAAGTTTGGTATGATAAATTATAAACATCTACATGTATCAAAATTAGAAATGGTGCGGTAAGTCTTAAAATATTTAACATGAATCATTTTAAATGTATATAATTATGATCGCTGTAAGAACAATTTGAAGTAATGTAAATTCATACCTTTATCATTAAAAGTCATGATTGTCATATAGTTAGAAGAAATAAAATTTGTAAATTGAACACATTTGAAGAAAAATGCTGTTCTTCCCTTTTACAATACATTTTAAGTTTAAATGATATTTTTTCCACCGATAAATGGAGATATGTTTTAATGTATTTACCCTTTTTTATATAATAGCCTTTAAAAAAAGGTACACAAAACAGGTAAATTGTAAGTAATGGCAATGGTTATGAATACTAGAAAGCTGTCAAATATTATATGTGGCACAAATGGCCAATATAATGCACAGAACAAGTACTGGAGATTTCTTTTATTGAACAATTGTTTTATATTCCCTAATCATGATTATATCCGGTAGCAAAAAAATAAAACAACACTAACATTAAATGTTAAAAAATTGCAGATGAAATTAATTGATATTTTAATGGAGTCCTGTCATATTACCGAGGTAGAAACAAAAAAACATTTTTTTACTCACCTAATTTAAGCAACTACAGAATGTAAGCCATACCTGGCGCTAGTTTGTGCTTTGTGTAAAAATTCAAAATTTGCTGTGCAGAGTACAATTTACAAAAAAACTTTCCTAGCAGAAATAAACCAGATCTTATTCTCTTTAAAAAATATATGAAATGTCCTTGATTGCAATTATATTTGGTAAATCATGAACTTGATATCGTATATTACTATTGCACATAGTAAACTTTGATGTGGAGAAAAGCGTCAATTAAACCACCAGCTAACACAGGAGTTTAAAAAGTCCTTGTACAAGGGACATGAAATATCAGTCAAGTAAAATGATGAAATAATAGTGAAGCAAAATTAAAGATTCATTTCATACCCTTGCCAAATAACACAAAATGATCATTTATATGTTTGAAATGGAATTTAACACTTTTATGAACTATCAACTACTCATCTTAACAATTCCTTAAGAAAACAGCTTTCACTAATTTTTAAAACCAAAATAAGAGCCGGTAATCAAAACACAATTATTTCCAATTACATTTATAAAAGGAAATCGTTCATTGTTGTTACTCAATTAAAATCAAAATGATGGGGTAATAGAAACTTGAAATACTCATTTATAATGTGAGATACCCAATATTTTTCAAAAGTGTGGAGTAATACTCAAATACATAGGAAAATTTATACATAGGAAAATTTATCTGTAACTCTGCACATATATCTGCGCACAATGTTCAGTAAATGGCTTTGGATCATGGCAACAATATCATGCTTAAACTGCACAAACTAGGACATAACAAATCATAGGGGGTAAAAAGAACTCAACTAAACTTCTATGTCACTTGTAACTTCATGGCAGTACCCCCTAAAAATACAGGAAGAAGTGTTCCTTCTTCACAAGTTTACAACTATCTAAATGGCTTATTACCAGTTATGCACAGGTAACATAATTCTCTATATATATATCTATAAACACACAACACATGTTGAGAAGGTTCATCAGCAAATCGGAATGAGGCTTTACAGTTAAAGCCAGGCAAGTAGATCAGAAAACCTCAAAAAGAGTTCTGCAAGCAGATATCAATACCTCTTAGCTCAATCAAGGGGGATAATGCAACAAATGTATAAAGAGTTACGGGTCTTGCCACACAGATGCATAATGTCATAGTGAAAATTAGTACCAAGTTTCCTACTTAGGTCTTTTTGCATGATACCTCAAATGACGGTCAATGAGTCACTACTGACCAGTCATCAGCTGTCAATCAAATAATCAGTGAGTCAGTGGTCACTTATAATTACGATTAAATTTGGTAAAAAAGAACAAAATAACATGACGTTTGTTTGGTGACCGGTCAATTGCTAACTTCAGCTTCCAGGTTTTCCTCAGAAAAGCAGATCAAACTTTTATAAGATGAATGCAAGATGAACATGAAAAACAAGTCAAGCCAAATCCAAACCATTACTGTTAATAGATATGACCTTAAAGCTGCACTCTCACAGATTGACTGTTTTGACAACATTTCTATTTCTTGTCTTCGAATGAGCCAATTTTTGCGTTTACAAATGTCTTGAAACCAATGATTCAAGACTGCTGACAGAAGATAGGTTATTTACTTTTGCAAAATTGATGTTTAATGGCTAAAAGATTACAAATGCATTAATAATAATAAAATTTTGGGCAGTTTTCCAAACAATTGAGATCTGTTCTATTTTGAGTTATCTTATATGACTGATTTGATGGCATTAATTGATTTTCATTGATTGCAAAATCAGCTGATTCTGAAAAAAAATCAAAACTGTCAATCTGTGAGAGTGCAGCTTTAATACTCTGTCTTGCTCTGATTTGCTTGCCCGCCTTGAACAGCGGTTATTAATAAATAATATTAATAAATACATCATCACATGTTCACATGATTCATAGTATGAGAGCTAACTACACCAAACCTGTGGTGAATTAAACCATCACAGACTATTTACAGATCAAGAAATAAAAGTGACAATGGTCTTTCAGTTTCTTGATTGAATGTCACTTAGAACCTAAATGCTTTTTTCCTCGAGATAAACATGCATAAGTAATAACATGTTTGTTCTATTTGATCTATAACATAGATTTATATGACATATGTGTGATAATATAAGTGCAGAAATAATCATAATTTGTACTTTGTGTTAGTGTTCAGTTTGACAACAAACATGGAAGATTACAATGTCTTCATTCTAAATCACAGTTTTAAAATGAAGCACAATTACAGCTTTGTTAAACATATTTTCTCACCGCTTGGAATAAAATACCTACGGTAAGATATTGCTCACTGTAAATTATATACAATTATGTACTTATTAATTGTGAAATATGCTGTCATATTGACCAAAAAATCCTTCATGACCGAGGTGATAGCAGAGGTCAATAATGATTTTGTGGTTAATGCAAACTGCATAATTTACAGCTAACAAGTAAATAGCTGTTTTATTACATGATACTGCATGATATATTATGACACCATGTGCTAAACTGTAGCCAGTCTTAACAGACTGTCAATATGGCATTTTTGAAGTGATTTTTTCAGTGTTATTATGATAAACTGTTTCAAGTCTATAAAAAGACAGATCAATATTGCATTTTATTGTCTGTGAAAATAGCTTTTCCTCCAATCATGAAAGGTTTATTTATAGATCATGTAATAAAACAATTACTCCAGAAGGTGCTGATCATAATTTTCGGTCCTAGGCAGCAGTACACTTATTATGTGGTTATGAACAAAAATCCAAAGGACACAAACATAATTACACAACAAAAAAAATCCAAAATCTTAAAGGAGATCAGAACAACACTAAAACAATAATCATAAACTGTGAGTTTTAAAAAATAAACTTTTAATTAAATGAACTGGTCAGTCAAAGAAATAATCAGAATGAATCAGGGTATTAGAGTTTGAAACATAAAATAGGTATTTCTTTTGAAAATAGCAAATTTCAAAAATGAAAAGAAACCTACTTTGAAACAAATAGAGGCGGTTGAAATTTAATTTAATGAATGAAAAAAATGATTCAAAAACAATTTGAGCATTTTCAAAAAGGACTAAAATCACTTACAAATTAAATAAAAGATTTTCATTAACAATTAAATGCTGATAAAAGACTTCAAGGGAAAGGTATTATTGATGTATGGTGCCGCCTTAGCTTCAATCGAAGACGGCTTTTCCAGTTTTGCGATATGGAACATGATTTCTTTTTTACATGAAGATGGCTTTGGCAAGGTCTCTTCTTCTGGCCCTATTTCCATCTCCATCTGACATCTGTAGATATTTCTGCCTAACGCAGTTGCCTTCATCATGGCAAAAATCTGCAAATAAATACATGTTTTGTGTAAATTAAGTCATTAAATTCAATTTAATGCTGAAAAAAATGACTGGGGACCAGGTACCTGCCAAAACCTATCCATCCATGCCCTAATTCTCAGTAGGTTTTAGTCATGGATTTCAGTACAATATGTGTTAAAGATGAGAGACACACCATGCTCTATTGGATATATCATTAAATTTGTATTTTTATCCCATAGAAAGATTGAACATACTCTGACCGAAAACTGTAGATCAAGTATCCAGTTATCTCCCTTTATAAGTATTCCTTATTAAGGCTTTGACTACTCAACCCAGCAAGGATTACTATATTCACATAGAGTCCTATCTACAAAGGTTATCTTTCATTGCATATCACTTTAGTTTCACTATTTAAGGAAATTTAACGTATACATATAAAAAGGACTTCAAACAGGTGTTCCCCTGTGAAAATTATTACTCAATCATGCAATTTTTCTATACATTTCGGACGATGGTTCCCCAGTGTGTGAATTTAATGGTAGTCTGATCGTCAATGTTTACCTCGACATTGTTTACTGACTTCAGGATAATTTCTCATTGGTACAGATAATTTCTAAAGCAGTGATCGCCCTTAATAAGCAATAATGTACTGCTTGAAATTAGTTATTTTGATGTAAATCATACTAAGACTGTCAATACTGTTTCTGATATAGGGAAATATTGAATAGTTGATTTTTTTGAAATAAGCTTTGATTATGTAATTACAACAAGAGCTGTCACACAGACAGCGCGCTTGACTATTCCGCCGCTTTTCAGTGTAAGGATTGAAAAGTTTTGGTGAAACATGCATGGATCACTTTTAGATTAGATTTCAATGCAATACGTGATGTGCGGAGATATTAACATAAATGTGGTTACATGCAACATTTTAACAAGAATATATATATATATATATACTTGCATTTCTAACTAAATAATATACGATATTTATGTACAGTTTTCATATCTTTCCTTGTCTTTAACCATCTAAAATACTCAAAGATGCCCCATGTTTTTTTGTAAACTGATTGGCTACGGAAATCTGGCTCTGGCTACAGAAATCTCAAAGTTTGAAAATATTTAAAATGATATTTAGTTTGATAGGATTGAGCAACTTATCCATACCTTGAGGTATCAAGCACCTCCATATCAGTTTATTCTCTCTTCTCAAACCCTTCCTCTGGGACACACATCATCAGTTTCTGTAGAGCTAATGTGGCTTTATCTGGAAATAACAACACAGAATTTACACTCATATATCCGACTCATATAGAACCAGACATCAAAATTGTGATTTACTTAAACAATATTTACTGTATTCAACAATAGCCCTTTTTAGTATCATTGATAGATCTTTTGAACAAGTATGAATACTTTATGTTTATATTATTTGAAGATTTTCATGAAAAAGCCACAATGCTTTATGTTCCATGTATAATTTGCTAGATGCTTTTCAACAAGCCAGAATATATAAACAACAAAACAAACTCCAGACAAGCTAAATAGCAAATGCTTATTTTGAAGTATCAAACCAAAGCCCATAATATTTCCATGAAGTTCACAAAAGATTACTAAAGATTCACATTTTGACAAATTGAGGGGCTCAACTCTAGAGTAGATAATACAATCTGGCTGTTGATCAAGCTCAATCAAGACATATCTTTACAAATTGTAACAAAGTTCGGGAAAGATTGAGTAAGAAAATTCAGTGAATAGACCAAAGGTACTGGGTTTTTTTTAACAACTCAAGGGCCATAGTTCTGGAGTTAATAGTGTGACCGGATTGCTGATAAAAGACAGTATGCCAATAATCGTAAAAACCAAGTTTAGTAAAGATTGTATAACAAATACATAAGTGTATAACTGCAAACAGCAACACAAGCAACTTTCTGGCAAAGAACATTGGCAGGGGCCGTATTCAAGAAGCAGGTTGAACTTAAAAAAAATAAAAAATAAGAAACTAGGCGTTTTGATTGGCCTGTATATTTAGCTGACCAATAGGCTGCATGAAATCCATGAGGCATGTCTAAGGATAAGGATAAGATCAATATGGAAAACTGGCCCGGGGCTTGTTCCCTAAACTCAACTAGAAACTTATTCATTACCTATAAACTGTAGAATGGACTTTGGTTTGTTTTCCCAGTAGACAAACACGAAGTAGACCGGTATTCCCGTGGAGATAATTAAACATCCAAACCCTGGAAAACAGATAGAAAGGAACATTAACTTAATTTAGCATTGTAGACAATTCAACAGTTTACATCATTCACAACAATCGTTGAAATTAGCAAATCTCTGCATGTCTGTCACAAGTAAAATTGCTGTCAGGATTATTTAATGGAGGCATAATCAGGCTCAGCTTCAAAGATATGTCAGGTATCTTCTAATTACTGAGTAAAGGCAGTACAACAAAGTTTGACCAAAATTCTTGAGCATAAATTGTTTCAGTATCTTATTTAGTGGTCAACATTTTCTTTTGACAAATGAAAAGGATGTATTTCTAAAGATGTCAAATACATTTATTTCAGTATATCAGTAGAATGCATGTATCAATGCAAAATTCATACCAAAACCCAAAAACTGTTCAGTTGATCTTGTTAAAACGACCATAAATTTGTTTTGAAAAATTGGGTCATTGTGAAAAATGATAACACTGAACTCATCTAAGAACAGTAAAGAATATTTAATACTTTGCTGTCACTGATATTGACTAAGAAAAGGATGACATGGTAATTTCATTTTTAAAGTCGAATGCTAAACTTTGATCATTGGTCAATAAATTGCCAGGGGTCATCCTCATTGCCATAATTGACATGAACTATATAGAGTATAGATTAACAAGTCTGTCATCCTTAAAGACAAAACAATTCATACACTCAATAAGCATTACTGTACACATCACAGAAAGATTGTCTGCATTAAATTGAAGCATACTGATACTGAAAAAAAGTATTTGTTTACATCTTCAGCAACACACAGCTGTTATTAAGCTTTGAACAGAGCAAAAACCTCAACAAAAAGCAACAACTTTGCCCACGTCACACTACAGAATGAGCCATGCCTGACGTAGTCATATCAATCCTGTTCAAATAAACATATGTGTCAGAGCTTTAAATAATGAGAATTGAGTAATATATTATTATTTACAACAATTCATGTTTGTTTTATTGACATGCCACAGGAAACAGCTTGCATGTAAATGTGGCTGGCAGTAATAAAGCTAAAACATCCAGCGCATATAGATTTTAAGCAGAATCAACTGGATATAATGTCAATGGCTTGTCAAAGTATTCTCATTATTATTCATCCACAAATTTCATTTTGTGCACACCAGTGTTTTCATGTTACTCAATTCAACGTAAGAAAACTGATGATCTGGCTACTTTTGACTACTAATTGATTATAACAGCAATGCTTAAAACTCATTCAAATGTCAGTAGATCATAATAAATAGTTTTTAAATTTTATTTGCAAGCTAATGTTTCGATTTTTAAAATACAAACATGTAGCTATGCATTTATATATATCATGAGTGACCTAATCTATCATGCCTTAATATTATGACTGGCCTTATTTCAGGACCAGTATGTATAGAACTTCTCACAATAGTTGTTAATGAACTTAAGTAATGGAATAACAGTTTTTGCTTGGTTAATCAGTTATACGCAATTCATAGTTACAATTATGTAAGTTGTTATTGTTTTAAAAAAGAAAAACAGTATGTTATTTGTTTAACTGATTTTTGTACAGGGATATCCCATTTAAACATACAATCCATCCTAGGACGTCATTTTCACCATCACCCTTTAGGTTATTCAACTTAAAAGAAACATAAATGCTCCTCAGGAACCCCTCCTTATATAATTTCTATATTTTGCCTTCATGGGCGATTGTATGTTGAAATGATAAAACCTTTATTCCTCCAGGTCACAAATGCATATATTATCCATGAAAATCAAAAAACACACACGACATTTTTCATGCATTTTGTTAAATAAAATTTATAAAACAAAACCTATTTCCCCAAAAATGTCTTCAAATTAAGTCAATTCCGCATGAGAATCAAAACATTACATGGGTTGATAACCAGAATGTATCATATGCCTAAATGCATGCGAGGAAATACTTTTATGTTTAATACAGGCAGACAATTATATGTTGTTTTTTGTAGTTATTTATGATGTATCAAAAATGTCGCACACAATTCTTTTGTACATTCATAACCTTAAAAATTGTTTTGAGAACATTAAACAAGAAATTCATCTGGATAAATTGTTTGAAGTTGGGAAAACAAGTAAAGTGCAACTGGCACGTCTCAATTGTTTCACGCCAATGCAAGCATCTTTCTATGTAAATAAGTCTGAATACGCATGTAAGCAATATTGCTGATGAAAGAATCCAAGGCTGTTCCAAATGAGTCTATATTTGATTTAAAATCCCTTATAAATGATTGATTTTATTATGGGAAACATATTTTATTTAAATTGTTGGAGAAAATGTTCCCTTAATACTATAGAACTATATTTAATTTACCTGTTTCTGTAGGACTAGAGTACATAGGTAGAAATACGAGGATCATGGACATCACTACATATATGATTGGCCAGATAATAGCAACCTGCAATACACATACAGTCATGTGGTTACCATAGAAACGTATTACAAAAGCAACCTGCAGTACACATACAGTCATGTGGTTACCATAGAAACATATTACAAAAGCAACCTGCAGTACACATACAGTCACACTGTTACCATAGAAACATTTTTAAGTAATTTATAGAACAAGAAAATGATTGAGAGGATGCCAACACATGTCTATTGTTTTTTTTCAGTCAAAAATGGGCATAAATAAAAACATTCTTCAAGAGTTATTGGCCAAATGCTTCACATGTGTGTGAATTTTCTTTAACAATGTATGCATCAAGTTTCACGTTAATGTGTTGAACTTTTTTATTACTTATTGCCAAGGTTAACAATTTTACACACCAACAACACCACACCAAGGTTTTCACATTACTCTTGCGTTGTCGGTTTTCGTAAACATAAAAGGTGAAAAAGGTTAAAATGTTCTAATTCACATTAGAAATATTGATGTTTAACAAAAACCAGTACGAAAGCATGCTTTATTGTAACTAAATCTTTACAAACTCGTACTCAAAATCTCAATCCATTTATCAACTATGCATACAAGGAATTTAAGTCTAGTCAACATGAACGCATGTCAAATGTTCATGGGTGCAAGCGGACCACTGCATTACTTTTCTGTACTTGGTTTGAAAAACTGTACTATGACATTCTTACAGTCAATTTGTGTCAAGTGGCATCCACTTTTAGTCTCATTAATTGTTCTCTTCTAAGATAAGCAGGAAATAGAACAATATCAAAATTGCATGTCAGCAAAATTATCATGTTATATTAAAATTCATCATCCAACATCATTAGAAGGGTGCTTTACATTTTAGAACGGAAATAAATCCAATGTTTTGTAAGTTGTTGAAAAATTATCTCTTTTTTTTCAACTAATACTCTGTCCCTGGGTGGTCACTCTTTATTAGGCATTTGCCTCTAAGGTACAATAACATAAGAACAGACACCCAATGGCAAGCCAGTTAAAATTCCTATGATCAATATGTGAAGCTCACCTTGATTGGTCTATCCATATTTGGGCGTTTCCATCTGAAGTACAATAGCACAGTAACAGACAGACCAATGGCAAGCCAGTTTACAAAGCTCACATAGTTGATGAGGGCATACATGTTGGATGAGGTCAGGTAGACTAGAGATAGCAGACCCTGAAAGGCAGGAAAATGTTATAAATACATGTACAATTGACAAAACATGGTAAGGTGATAAGTTTATAACCATTCATGAGTAATTTATATAAGTTAAAAGCTAATATTGACATCTTTGGCTTTATATCAGGGAATGGAATAGAAGTATCTACCATGGCCAAGAGTGTTAGATAGGTTCATCCCAACTCGAGTGTAGGGTGTTTTGTGGAAACAAGGTTTACTGAGTTTCCGCTGAACACCTTGTGCGATGGTTAGGATGAACCTGTCTCATACAAGCAGCTATGGTATATGTTTTTTTCTCCCACCTCAGGTAAAGAAAATAAAGTAAAAAAAATAAAATTCGCAGGAACTCTTGAGCGTAGTGGAATAATGTGTGTATAGATATGTGATAATTAGTGATTGTAACGGATATGCCCGCAGTGATTCAGATTATGTAAATCAAAATCAAATCACTCTTTAAAAAGTTCTGAGTAAAACATTATTTCTGGAATGGAGCATGAACAAAATTTATGGTGCCATTTGAAGCGAAAAATAATCAATTTGGTTTTTAAATATTGCCACCAGACAAGGTTTTCATGATGCTACATACAATGGTTTTCAACAAATTTTTTGATCTACTGATCTGAGGTGGGAGAAATAAAGGTCAGAATGTAAATAGATAAATACACTGAAATGTGCTTATATTCATTGTTGAACCACTGGTGTGTGGCAATTAGAACAGTGCTTATAAATAATGCAGCTTTTATATGAACACTGTATAATGTGTCTGCTTGTGATGTGATATTTAATAGTCTTCGCTGGCTGAACATACCTCATTAATTCTGAGCATTTCACTACATGACAGAGGCACAATACACTTTATAGATGCACAAAAGAAAGAGATTAATTTCAATGCATTATTATCTTTCATTAATTTGACTTAAATGACTTCAATGATAAAAAAAAAAGAATATGATTTGTGTACAGATAAAAAAGTAATTGCCTTTGGGGGCACTTTAGGCACCTAATCGGGGTCAAAGCGATTTTGTACCCTTTAGAGGGCCCTTGCGACTTCAAATTTGAAGCGAAGTGGAGTGCCAAAGTAGCTATCACGTACCTATCAACAAAAACAATTTAATATGTTTTTTTAGTCCCTGCAGCCATGTGATCTGCGGAAAACAAATCACATCCCTGAATATTAAGAGGTTTTCAGATTAAAGCTACATTGGATAAATGACCCAGTTAGAGCGCCAAAATATTGCCTTTCTTTTGTACATCCACCATAAACCTATATTCTGCCACTATAAATGGTAGTTTTAAATAGGGATGGAAGCGAATATCCGAGTATCCGGATATCACGCAAGTATTCGGATACCAAAATGGGTATTCGAATATTCGTTAAGAATTAAAATTTCAATGAAATAGCTTAGCAGAGACATAGCAATTGTTATAAAACTTTTCAGATGAAATATTTCAGGTGATCAACAGTGTCTGTCGCGAAGCGGGTATGTGTCACAAATCGTCTGCTAAGGACTAATTGGGTGTTTGCACAAGGCGTGATATTGTGTCCTTGTGCAGCACCCTGTGAATTTCTATGACCTTGTTTACAATGACAAGTGTTGTTTTATGATCTCAGATGTGCTTAATTGACACTAATTGGCACTAGTTGATATTAAACGGATTGATCATTAATCCATGTTTAGTTTATTGATAAATAAAAAAGTACACGCATGTAAATAAAGAAAAATCAGATTGTCTTTTTGTCTTATGTTTTCCGCAATTATATCCTTCATTACAAAACACCGCAGAAATTGTAGGTATTGCATTAAATCAAACAATGTAATGAAATAAAATTACAATCGACTATCAAATAATCAAAGCGTCATTTAACATGAAACCTGCTGATAAATAACAAACTCGAAAGCACGTGGCAGTAACCAAGCAACCACCTCGGCCGAAGTGACTATCAAATTCGCGAAGTGTTTATGTGGTATTCATCATGAGTTTAATGACGTAAAATGAGTTGTTTAGCTTTGATTATAACATTATAAATTATTAAGACTGAGAAAGAATGAATGAAAAAGTGATATTGCCATATGATGATTTATAAATTAAGTGGACAATTATGTCAAATAACAGGTTGGTGACATATAATAGGAAATTTACTTATTATGAAAACAATTTGATACGAGTATCCGGATAGTATTCGAATACTTGATACGAATATCCGGATACCGATTTGGTATCCGGTTTCCATCCCTAGTTTTAAAGGATGAAAATACCTTAACTTGTTGATAAATAAGCCAAGAGTTACCATGAATAGACATGCAGGCATGGGTGTGAGCCTCGTGATTTGAACCATAGAGAGGATCTGAGGCATATGTCCCTCTCTTGCTCCAACATAGAACAACCTGCAATACAGATACATGCAGTAAGACTGGTGCTCACGGCTGCCAAAAGTTTAATGATAAAATGTGAGAACATGATTTATTCAACAATATAAAAGGGCTATCTACTATGAGTGAGTGAGTGAGTGAGTGAGTGAGTGAGTGAGTGAGTGAGTGAGTGAGTGAGTGAGTGAGTGAGTGAGTGAGTGAGTGAGTGAGTGAGTGAGTGCGTGCGTGCGTGAGTGAGTGCGTGAGTGCGTGAGTGAGTGAGTCGAATCGAGTCGAGTCGAGTCGAGTGGGCAAAGCGAGAGTATATTAAATCTGTCCAAACACACTGATTTTTTTAAATGGGTTCTTAAATCAAACACAATTCTTACAGCACGCAGGAGAGTGAAACAGAAGCCATATTTCTTCAAATGAGAACTTAAATAAAACAAGAGTGCCACTGGAGCAGTGTTAGTTTACCTTCAATCAAACACAGTGTATAACTACATGATTGAAGTTAGAGATATGGACCAATACAGAGTTTCATGCAAACACCAATACCAAGGCTATCACAGTGTCATTATCTTTTAAACAAACTATCAAAAGCATCGTTTATTGAATGTCAGGGAATGTTGAGTTTCGTACCTGGATGAGGTGAAGAGGATACCATTCACGCCTCCAAACGTGGAGAGTGACACAAAGATGGGCATGATCACCCATGCCACATTATACAGACGCTTGGAAAACATCTGAAACACACACATCACCAATTAGTATCATACAGAAGCTGTATGATGTAAGCAAAGTCATATAGGAGAACATCTTTCACAAAACTTCACTGGTCCCCTGCCTAGGGACCTAGCGAGGACTTTTTTCTTGTCAACGTTATGCAACAATGACAATTTATCATTATGTTACAGCGCATCTAAGGTGTTGAGAGCCTTACCCCTCTGGCGTCCTACCAGTATTTGTTATCATGCATCTTTTGATAACATGATTGCTCGCTGATGGTAGGGACATGCAGTTATGTACATATCACTTCTGGTGACCAGATTGAAGTATGACTATTGTTGAAAAAGTTTTGTCAACTTAAAATGTCTCAAAACTTAGTAAAATAAAGAATAATCTACACACCACGGCAACTGCAGCTCCACTGAGAACCTCTACTCGACTCACGGTGGTAAAGTATGCCACGTTCGCGAAAGTGTACACTAGGGTTACCAGGCTGATTGAGATCCATATCGCCTTCGGGCAGTTTCTGGAATGAAATGAACCGGTGCTAACACTATATCTGAGTTCTCAATAAGAACCAATCGTCGGCCAAAATGTACCTTTCAAATGTACAGTGTAGAATTAGTCCGAAAAGAGATATATCATAATATCTAACTGTACAGCTTCCAAATAACACGATGTCAATAAGTAATTGAAGAACTTTTTCCTACAGAAATGCCTTAAAAAAGATTGTAAATGTTTTGGGTAGGGTTACATCTTGATCTTAAAACAGGTAGGGCTGGGTATGAATTTCTTAAATAATTTTATTTTATTTTACTTTATGTTAAAAAAAAAAATGAGTGTTATGTTGTCAATCTAAACTTATGTTTAAATATGTAATTAATGACAATACCCTGATTATATTGTCTTTTTTTTTGAAAAACTTTTCTTTTCATTTTATTTCAACAGAATGACTAAAAAGGGGGAGCAGCCTCAACCAAAAGTTGTTTTTTAGGCCTGATCCAGATGTCATCATAATGTCTGAAGAAATATTTTGCCAAGAATAATGAGAGATGCTCCGAATTTATTGTATTGGTCTTATTACTATGCGTACCTAGTTTCATGAGACCATCTTTAACAGTCTATGTTTTCGCTATGTCCAACATGTTAAACAATTGTGTTAAACAGTTGACATAAGCTTTGATTCCCAGGGAACTATTTGTGCATATTGAAATACTTTGAACTTATGAAATGAAAATATCATAAAAGGAAATGAAATATCAATGATGGATAATTTGAGAGTTTTACAAATGTTCACTGTTTAGTTTTCATTTCATCTCAACATTGTTTATATGCAAGCAAGATAATACCACAATTCACCAAGTGAACTTAACAGATGTGGCTTCTTAAGATATGTCAATTTTTCACTTTTTCTTATAATTTCAGAAATATCACCAGCTGTTGTGAATATGACATGACACTTCACTGTGAAACTTAAATTTTCAGTTTCTTAACCATTTTTTAACATAAACTTTGGTTTGAACGTGATAAACTAGCATTTATCTTTTAACTGGACCATATAAATTATAACTCATATAAATACCAAAAATCATTGTTTCTAAGTAATAGTGATTGTTTAATTTTTACTTTACTAAGGGTGATATAAAAGCTCATATAGATACAGCAAAAATAAATATTAACTGTCTTAGGCCACACCAAATTGATATTTCGTTCCGCGGATTTACCGCTCCTATTTTTTATTTATTTTGTGCGCCCGCACCTCCATTTTGATCGCCCAGCAGATTTTTTTTCAGGTAATTTATTAAAAGGCTAAAAATAATCAAGTTTACGCTAGTTTTCGTGTTTTTGTAAAGGGAAATTACCGATGCGTAGTGTTTTTATACTGTATATCGATCGGTTTAGCATGGGTTTCAATAAATTCAATCAAAATGGCGGCTTCCGGTATAAACAATGTGGCTCGAAGTTTGGAAATTAAATCTTATTTTTGACAATAAATATGTTTTGAGCATGCTTGAAGTCATTGTTGATCGTCTAATGCACTAAAGGATCATTATTTAAAGCAATCATTATGCAATAAAGCATGTGTATCTGAGACTGGTAGCGATTATATTGCGTAATTAGTGACTCGTTTTGAATGGAAATCGGAATGATCAACTTAGTACTATTTTATTCAAGTCATAAGACAAGGGACCAAAATTTTACCTCGTTACGACGATGCTGAAAATGACAGGTCAACTTAACTGGAACATGAGTCATTGTTTGGTCCAAAATGATATATCAAGGTCATTTTTGATCAAATTCTGACAAAACAAGTTTTGAACAAATATCTTTTCACAAATAGCGATATAAACACTGGTCTGGATATACCTCAACATAAGTAAGCCTAAGTTTATCACCTTATATTTTGTTTTTATTTGCAGCATAATCCGGGATTGTAATGCACTTGTCAATTGTAACCACTGCCCCGCCCACCCCTCGCCCTTGTTCCATGGGTATACCGGGGACAGCAGAGGCAATGGGCTGTGTTTTTACCTTTCAGGTGGCCCCACAGTGCCTAGTGAATGTGGTTTTGTCTTCATATTGAAAATAGTCGGGAATGGGCCTCACATAGGTAATTGGGGTTGCGAGGCCATTTGGCAGGGATTTTACCAGCAGTGTGTCCCTGCAGGTCGGGTATTTTACCCGGGTTTCGAGAGACTGGAAGTCAAAGTCCCCGCTGTTCCAGGCTTAAGGGGGGGGGGGGGGGGGGGTATACAATTGGCTGGTGCATAGAAACATCTAAATAACCAAAAAAAGTACTCAGAAAAATACCCTTGTTCTTTTTGTTTTAATAAGCACATGTTATTGCATTTCCTGTGATAATAAAAACAAAATTTAGTCTTTGTTATATGGAGTCTAATGTTTGATGATGCCTGTGTAAGTGATCATTTTTTACAAATCCAAAATCAATCCCAAGTTATGTCTAAATACAGTTGAATATGATGTTAAACTGATTCAGGTAGATTTATATGTCGTTTCAAACTTTTTACTAAAAGCAGGGTTATTTATTATTATGAATGATCGTCATATTAAAGTACATTTTAATTATATAAGAAATTAGATTTATCCATATAATGTTTGTACTAAACACGGATGAATAAATAGTATGTATTTTGACATTTTCCCAATGTCTATTAGAGGTTCAGTTCAAGATGGCATTAAAATGGGTTTAAGGGCAATTATTTTGAACAATTTTTCTTATTTATATTGAATATAAGGAAAAATATATTTTTCGCTCTTTGCTCGCTTTGGTTTTTATGAAAACTGACAAAAAATTATTTATTTTTTTCGCTTGCTCGCTCTAATTTTTTTTTGCAAAAATCCGAGGAACTAAACATTAATTTGGTGTGGCCTTAGTGTTAATGCCTATTTCTTTCTACTATCCACTTAATCCAACCAATGAACGATTAATAGGGCCATTTCACCAAGGATGGTTTTGGTCCCAAGAGTACCGGATCCCTTTTTTAGTCGATCAGCCCTATTTTTGCAAAACAAGTCGGGAACCTGCGTGCACTAACGTGCACTAACCTATACCTTTGGGGTAAGATCTGGCACTATCACATTAGTCCCCCGAGGGTCAGGTACCTAGAAAGTGATCGGCTACTGTTTTTAAACAAGTTGAAAAACAGTAGCTGATCAAAAACCGTCGGCCCGTGGTCGCCTTGGTCGTCTGAGGGTCCTCTGAAGGTCCACTTGTCTCGCCGGCCTTCTGGAGCTTTCGTTTAGCCTCTGCCTCTCTCTTCCGAGGGTCGTGCGTAGTGTCGTCGGAGTGTACGCACCAGACCATCACCAGATCCTCCGTGAATCGTCCATTGCCGTAGTTCATTGGTCGGGACACAATCGGCTTAAAAAATGGGGACAATTGGAGGCGATTCAGGACGACAATCTCGCCGATCAAAAAAATACATAATTGGGGATAATCTGGTACAGATCGAGACGACTGGAAAAAAAACAATCCTTGGTGAAATTTGGGTATAAGATAAATGGAACCTGATTAGTCCTTTTTGTTACAAAGCTTTAAAAATGATTAACTCAAAATCTGTCAGCAATCTCCCATTCAGGGGTGGGGTTAGGGGGGGGGGGCATTATAGCTTAAACACTTAACTACATTTTGGCCACCCCTTCGTCCAGTTTCAAATTGGTTTCAACCAGCTAAAGCCAAACAGTGCACTTTTCATTCATCGGATATCTTCAGGGTCACAACCCAAACTACATGTTCAATGCTTAAAATCAGCTGATTTCAAGGTTTTTGGGCTAAATATGGAATTGATAAATAATGAGCTAGATTTATCACAGGTATTGGACTGACAGTCAGACATTTTATTCTTGCTCGTAATCCATAGAATATATTCAAATCTTTTCGATTACAATTATTATGCAATTAATCCCCGAATAATCAAAAACGTGCAGCTTAGTGTTTATCTTTGAAAAGTGAAATTTATGAGCTAAATGCAAACACAGAAAATCTTGGTAATTAAAAATTGAAACGAAATCAAGATTTTCGATCAACAAAATCAGGATATAATCAAATGGCAAATGTTTTTTTTCTTTAGAGAACTTTTTTTAATACATCAGATCAAAACTGAAGTTGTTTGGGTTTGGGTTTTCTTGCCAAGCTTTAAAGGAATAATTCATATCAGTATTCCGTCAGACTACAGAATCCATACTCAGTCTCTTTCATCATGTATTTTAGGAAGATTTATTTCCAAATGAGGCATTGTGCAAGAATTTGAAGAACTAACAATTTCCCACATGACAAATAAACTGCTGTTACAATAAGATCAACTTGAGTATTTCTGTCTAAATGTCATCCTAAAAGAATCTTTGCTCTCTAGTTGAAATATTTATGATGCTCTTAATGCATTAGCATATTTTTTTACCATAAAGACAGAGTGAATGAGATGGTTTTGTTTTCACACCGAAAGTACAGGGGAATTGGCCTAAACAGGGATGTACCAGGGATGTACCCAGTCCCCAGTTTGTCCCTGCAGGTTGGAGATTTTACCCGGGATTCGCTGGACTGAAAGTCATTAAGACCTGGGGGGCTGAGGTTACAATTATAGAGGCTCAAATCAATTATAACAGATATTGGTGATAACGTTTAACCTCCATAATCTTTTTATAACATAAATCTTTAAGAAATGATATTTTGAAGTTAAAGAGCATATTGAAATGCACCAGTCAAATGTAACCACAGCCCCCCTCCCATGGTCTGGGGAATAGTGGGGACTATGACTTTTGGCCCTGAGCCAAGCCCGGGTAAAATCCCCGTCCTGCGAGGACCAACTGCTGGTAAAATCCCGGCCAAATACCCCTGTACCCCAGGGACCCTATGTAAGGCTCATTCCCTGCTACTTGGTGCGAAGACAAAACCACTGCATGGCACTGCGGGGCCACCTGGAAGGTAAAAACATGGCCCATTTCCCAGACAATCCCCAGTATACTCCCGGACCTGGGGGGGGGGGGGGGGGGGGGGGGGGGGGGGAGAACCATTATCTTTCTACAAATATAAGCAAACAACTTCAATGAACATGTTTGTGGTCTTCAATTATAAGGCAAACTAGAGAATTGTAATTCAATCTAGATGTGGAAGGTGTTACTTGTTTAACAGGCTTGCACTAAGCCCTTAAATTACTCATTTTGCAGGATCAAAGGCTCACTGTTTGGACTTAATAATTCCCTGTGAGACTCACAAAAAAGTGTTGTTTTTTTATGAGATTTCTTTTGAAACTTATTGCAACTAAATATTGATAGAAGTTTAATTTCTTAAGTCACTACTTTTTTAACAGCCCTCAACACTCCTTTCAGGCAGTTGAATATGGTATTGCATCATTGTAAACAAAATTCAATAGCATATGAATTACCTTACAGTAAACAGTGATATTGCATCATTATAAACAGAATTCAATAGCAATGATGCTCACAGTTAACAATCGATCAGCAAAGTACATTCTGATGCAACAGGTTATTGTGGGCATTAAGCGAGATAGGAACCCATTCACTGGTTTAAATAATCAAGACGAAAACAAATTCATTCACAATACAAGAGAATGAAGGAAAATGTTAAAAATTAAAGCCGGATTATCTTTGGATATTGTGTCACAGAGTTATAAAACAGTTCATTATTTTAAATATCAAAAAATTGATTATTTATATTTTTCTCAAATTGATTGAATGAGGATTTCACTGCAAGTCCACATGAGGAAATCATAGTTGCTAATTACTATATATTGTTATGGTCTAGTACTAATTCATAGTCTTTGAAGTAGAAGTTACAGAAGTCTGCTAGTCTTGTTCTTAATTACTGGACATACTGTATCTTCCATAATTAATTGAATGAAACTTGGTAAGCAGTTGCGCTACTTATATCAAAGCATATAACATGAAGGTGTGAATTAGATTCTTATGAGTTCTGGTCTGAAGGTAAAGACAATAGAAGGTTACATTAGGGGTTTGTATGAATGAAGTTTGATAAGCTATTTTGTATGGTTGGTTATAATTATATATGGGTGTGGCCTAATGAGAAATTGTATGTTGTATTGTAAGTTTTATCCAGGTCTTGTTAGGGAGTGGATAGACAAGGTTAAGAGACCTCTCACAACTTAGCGAGTGTATTATATATGAATAAAATAAGGAGAATGTATTTGGAGCTACGTGTTAATAAGCCATAGTTTGGGGACGAGAACCTCGCCCGGTGACAATTGGTTAAAAGGCAAAAAAGTAAAAATGGTTTGGTTAGGGTAATATCCTTTTCACAAACAGGTAGGGTACTGGTAGGCATTTTTTTCATTTATTTATTTAATAAGGCTTAAAATAAGAACGTTATTGTCATCATCGGAGAATGGTGTTAAAGTATTTTGCTTCTGTTTAAAGCTCTAAAGGTTAAAACTACATATTACAAACAGTCACACTTAAAAAGATAAAAAAAACAAGAGGCCCAAAAGGGCCTATGCTCTACTGGCATGGCTTTTGTGGTCATATCAATCCAGAGCATGTATGTATGGGTAAAAGGCAACAGACATATACTTTGTTTTGTGTTTGGGTTACCTGAAAACGTAGCACGTTCAACATCTGAGCCCAGAAAGTATTGTAAGCAGATTAGTTGCATGAACTATTTTAATATGTGCCAAGTAAAAGTCATCTGACAAAAAAAAAATGCTTTCAAAGCTGTACTCATAGTAAAAATTTCTGTAGTTTTAAGTTAAAAAAAGTTGGTCAAAAGGTCAAAGTGAAGGGCATCCTAGGACAACATTGATCAATTTGAACAAACATTGACAATCAATTGTGCTGAGATGGATGCAAGAACACACAAAAAGATTTTCAAACCTTTCCAGATTTATGTTTACCAAACCTGTGAACCCTGGGTGTGGCCAGTAATGACACCAGGTGCATAACTTAAACATTCACAACCAATTTTGTTAAGATGAATGTGCAAACTACAGAACTAAAGCTAAAAAATGGCCTTTGGGCTTTCAACAAGAACAAGGCAGAGTAATTCACAAAATCAACTGCAGAAGCAAAAAGCAAATTGTCTCTCAAAATCCTAGACTTGCAAATTGTCTCCCTTAATTCTAGACTTGAATTTACATGTACATGTAAACTTGGCTAAAAATAGAATTCGCTCATGCAGACCTGGCTAAAAATAGACAGCATTTCTTTAAAACTTTCATGGCCCATAATCTAGGCATTTATGGGCGGAACTGGCTGGTTTTCGACAGGAACCGAGCTCTAATGGATATCTATATACTCAGGGTTCGAATTTAGACTTGCATACTCGCAAAATGCGAGCGATATTTGCAAATTGCGAGTGACTTTTATTCAAGCTCGCAAAATTCTGCGAGTGGCTTTTTCTACAGTACGGAGTCACGCTCTAGTAAGTTTTCAAAAATAGAACAATTACGGGAAAGGCCAAGTTTTATCTGGAATCTTTCCGGGATGCTCAAAGTGAATACAAATGACGTAATCACCTAGCTCGATCTTTGGCTAAATTTAGCGCCTTTGTCGACTATAATATATGTAAACCCCATCAACCTTTTAATATACTGTATCCGCCCAACTGTCAAAAAGAATCGACTTCGATATATTTTATAGTCCAAAGCGTCCACGCTACATTTACTGTTGCTTTTATTTATTTTAAATTTATAATGTTATTGTTTTTAATACTTATAGACTTAATGAAATCTGTAGCGTGCTCGCCCAATGGGTATTACCCGATGGCGAGGGTAAATAAGCTCATCAACAAGTTCCAGTAGTCAGCGTTCGACACTAACGGGAGTCCGGTAGTCCGAGACTCCTAAAATTCGGCTCGGACTACCGGATTTTCCGTCTAGGCAGTCCATCGGACTCCTTCATTTCAAAATCCAATTGTACACAAATCGTATCCGAAGGTTAAAAGTATCCGAAAGCTCGTATGGTTATTTTGTGACTCGTCAAATCGTTATCATTTAGACGCTCTTTAAAGTGACGTCATAGACTGGTATTCATGTATCTTTTAAAGTTTGTAATATGGTAACTAAATCGATAAAACGCGTCAAACAGTGTTTACAAAAAATATTCCTCGTTGATTTTAGATGTAAACAATGTTAATGTCAACGGTAAAATGGATTTCGCCACCGGCAGCGAAAATAAAAGAACTGAAAAAGAAAAAATGGCAAATTTTGACCAATTCAAGGGCCATAATCCTGAAGAGCCTGGCTGGTTATAGAACTTTGCCAAGAATATATACCAACAAACATTTATAGTAGCAAGTTTGGTGAAATTCGGATAAAAACTGTTCAAGTTTGAGAGTAGACAAAGCTAAAATGGCCAATTTTGATAAATTCAGGGGGCCATAACTCTGGAGTGCCTAAAGCGATTAGGCTGGTTATCGAACTTGACCTAGATATTTCACCAACAAACACTTTCATGAAGTTTGGTGGAAATTGGATGAGAAATGTTCAAGTTAGAGAGCGGACAAAGCTAAAATGGACAATTTAGACAAATTCAGGGGGCCATAACTCTGGAGTGCCTAAAGCGATTTGGCTGGTTATTGAACTTGACCGAGATATTTCACCAACAAACACTTTCATGACGTTTGGTGGAAATTGGATGAGAAATGATCAAGTTAGAGAGCGGACAAAGCTAAAATGGCCAATTTTGACAATTTCAGGGGGCCATAACTCTGGAGTGCCTAAAGCGATTTGGCTGGTTATCGAACTTGACCTAGATATTTCACCAACAAACACTTTCATGAAGTTTGGTGGAAATTGGATGAGAAATGTTCAAGTTAGAGAGCGGACAACATTGTGGAGCCGCCCGCCCGCCCGCCCGCCATGGGTGTTCCCATAATACGGCCATTATAAGATGGGCGTATAAAAATCATAAAGCGTTTGTATTTTATACATAAAGGATATTCAGCAAGCATGATTAAAAAAATTGTCTTGGCTGATGTTTGAACTGACATCTGTATGAGTACCTGACTGTAGGTAGCTTTGTCACTGTGCGCTCTAACGTGCGATTGAAAGCCATCAAAAATCTTTTAAGGGCCATGATAATATTATAAGCTAAGAAAATGCAAAAAAGGGAAAAATAATTAAGTTAATCACCAGCTGACTGCTTGTTAATTCAGCTGAACAAAGCTATCTTTGACAGGTAGTGCATTCTGTTTATGGATGCTGAACATTATTCAGAAATAAGGACAGTCCTACACAGACTATGTCACAACGTACCAAGCTTATAGTGCAAAGTCTGTTAGCATTGACACAACATATAAGGCATGTCAGTGTCTCATTGCACTGATTGCAGATGAATGTTCCAATTAAACAAAATTCAGTATTTGATAATTCACAAGAGGCCAAGGTTCTATATGCTAGATCGTCAGTTCGTGGCAATTTTTTCTAGTCATATTAGAATCTATAAGATAAATAGTTTCAGTCATGTTCATGTTATTTGAATAAAACAATTAAAATATAACTTAAATGTGCTCTCAGAATACAAATCTCTAGTTTGCCTTTCAGAAATGAAATACCAAAGGCTCTGTGAAATCATTGAATAAATAGTCATCAGTGCTCCAGCCAAATGACAATTTTGATGTGAATTAAATTAGCCTTTATGGGACACTTGCAAGGGCCAGTACTCAACTTTTTATGTAATGTGATGTTACTTCTTTCAATACGGTACTTAGAGTTTGTTACCTCAGCTGTTAACTTTAAGTCAGTGTCAAAAGTATGTACATTTATAACTCATTTCTGGACATTGACTGGCAAACAAAAGGGCACAGCAGTGTGTAGTAAAATGGGAACCGGGTACTTGAAAAAGGGCAGCGGGTGTCCCAACCTGTTATTTAGGGCTAGCTGGAGCATTGAGTCAATAAATTTAAATAAATGTTCTAATTATCCTGGACTCCTTAATTTTATGCCGGACTCCTTGATTTTGGAATTAAGGAGTCCGGTGGACTCCTTCTCTAAAAGTCTTAGTGTCAAACACTGGTAGTCGAGTCACTCAAGATTGATACTTTTTATATTCATAGTATGTCTTAGGTGTAAATATTTACTTTAATTAGACAATATTATAAGGGAATAAAGCAAATAATAAAATTGCAAGTTGATTTTTCATTTTGCGAGTTGCCTCAAAAAGCACTCGCAAAATTTTGCGAGTGCTCTTTAAAGTTAAATTCGATCCCTGATATTGTACAAGTTTCATCGAGATACAATCAAAACTGAAGACTGTATCGTGTTCACAAGCAATTGTTTACAGACGCACGAAAGGAAGACCGCACAGACGCACGGATGCACATACTACGTACACATTACCATCGCATAAGCTCTTCTGGCCTTTGGCCAGTAGAGCTAAAAATTATTAACAAATGACTTTTAAAACGGTAGGGGTTGGTGCCTATTTCATAGTCAGGGCTTTTTTCTGCCCATTTTGGGGAAAAAAAACTAGACATTTTGGCAAATTTTGCGTCATGAAATAGTGCATCATAGGTAGGGCTGGGTGACCAGAACCACCTGTTGTTGTTTTTTAGGCCTAAATGCTGAAGTGTAGATGTAATATGATCCCAACATATCTAGAAATCTGCATTGCAAGGACTTCTTTCCTAAATAAAGATATAATAATGCAGTTAAATTCTGAAGGTTATTGACAAAATAATTGCTTGTTTTGAGAGAAAAAATACCAAATTATATCAATCCTAGAAAATAAAAAATAAAATTTCACAATTTCAGTTAAATTTGACACAAAGTTATATATATGCGAAGACGTCATTAATAATAACATATTATTTTTTTTTCAACAATAATTGTTGCATAAAACTGAGTATATTTATGTCTGTTTTAATTCACCTTATTCCATTTCTGGCTTAGGACAATATGAATTTAAATTAATTGCTACATTTACATTTTCCATTGAATATGTGTTCATGCTCTTTCTAATTGCACAAAGACCATTAACATGAGTTTCTACACAAAGCTTATCATATTTATGCTTAAACAGGTGGTTTATATATAGATGTTTCAGAGAAATAAAATTATGTTTTACAGATTTAAACAGGGAAAATTCACTTTTTTGTGATATTCACCCGCTCATGTCGGAATGAAAATGTTAGCACACACAGGATTAGAACACAATTTAAATAAGAAAGTGTTACTTTCAGTATAAGATCACTATAAATTTCACCTTGTGTACCTTGGTTACCCGGTGAACTTAATTGTGATTTTACACTTAAAACTACCTGAAACTAACAAATATCCTCTACAATTATTCATCCTTTCATTCCCTTTCAACTACTTGACTATGCAATCTTCATCATAGTATGCATTTCCTACAGTTTCACTTCTAAGCCCGCATAAAATAAATATTTCTTCAACATCAAGATTACATCATCCGACCATATTAGCTTTGAAACAAACACTAAAGTCAAGGTCACTTATGCAAGAACTTGTCTTAAAAGATGTACTAATTCCTATTCATTTGTTTTTTCAATATATATGGAACAGTCTGTAATAAACAATATGCCATGATGTTAGGCACAACAATGGCTTTATATCTGAAAACAAGTAATATAAGACTGCAGACTTGACATCAGATCACAGGGACCAGACATTTATGCATAAATTGGCTTATTCCACGACAGAAAAAAAGAAGTAAAAAAGTTGTCAAAAAATCTAGCTTTAAACAAGAGGATGGGGTGCAGGAAAACATATTTTGGCAAATGATGTGACTCGTTACATTGAAAGATGGGTAAACAAAAATGTCAGCACACTTGTGAATATTTTCAAGAAATCTTGACATGGTTAATGAGCCACATTTAATGTCTTAAGGTTGCCAACTGTCTGAAAACAGTTGTAAGTGACATGTAACTGCACGACTTATGTCAAATTACCAAGGCTATAACTTGCCAAAATATTTAGTATGCAACAGTTTTTGAGTCAAGGCCATCCTGAGGACTTTTACATGGCAAAAGGCTTGACAATACATCAACAACTTTTCCTTATTAATCAGACAAGCTCACAAAGTCAACAACCTATGATACATTTTTTTAAAAGAATATAACGTTTTCTGCGACCCTTAAACATGTGACAGTATAAAGGGCAGAATATGATTGAACTGACCCCTGTACTTGCCCCATGAATGAGTAAGGGGGCAGAATGTGACTGTATTTATTCAAGGCCAGAATGCAATTGAACTGACCCTTGTCCTGACCTGTAAATGGGTTTGAGGGTAAAATGAGACTGTACTGACTTGTACATGAGTCGAAGGGCAGAATGACACCGTGCAAACCAGTAAATGGGTGGGAAGGCAGAATGAGACCGTGCTGACCTGTAAATGGGTTGGGACCAGAATGAGACGGTGCCAACCAGTAAATGGGTGGGAGGGCAGAATGAGACCGTGCCAACCAGTATATGGGTTGGAGGGCAGAATGAGACCGTGCAAACCAGTAAATGGTTTGGGACCAGAATGAGACCGTGCTGACCAGTAAATGGGTTGGGACCAGAATGAGATGGTGCCGACCAGTAAATGGGTCGGTGGGCAGAATGAGACCGTGCTGACCAGTAAATGGGTCGGTGGGCACAATGAGACCGTGCCAACCAGTAAATGGGTTGGAGAGCAGAATGAGACCGTGCCGACCAGTAAATGGGTTGGGATCAGAATGAGACAGTGCCGACCAGTAAATGGGTCGGTGGGCACAATGAGACCGTGCCAACCAGTAAATGGGTTGGAGGGCAGAATGCGACCGTGCCGACCAGTAAATGGGTTGGGACCAGAATGAGATGGTGCCGACCAGTAAATGGGTCAGTGGGCAGAATGAGACCGTGATGACCAGTAAATGGGTTGGGGGCAGAATGAGACCATGCCGACCAGTCAATGGGTTGGGACCAGAATGAGACAGTGCCGACCAGTAAATGGGTCGGTGGGCAGAATGAGATCATGCCGACCAGTCACTGGGTTGGGACCAGAATGAGACCGTGCTGACCAGTAAATGGGTTGGAGACAGAATGAGATCGTGCTGACCAGTAAATGGGTTGGGGGCAGAATGAGATGGTGCCGACCAGTAAATGGGTCGTTGGGCAGAATGAGACCGCACTGACCAGTAAATGGGTTGGGGGCAGAATGAGACCATACTGGCCAGTAAATGGGTTGGGGGCAGAATGAGACCGTGCTGACCCATACATGGGTCGGAGGGCAGAATGAGACCGTGCCGACCAGTTAATGGGTTGGCGACAGAATGAGACCGTGCCGACCCGTACATGCGTTGGAGGGCAGAATGAGACTGTACTGACCTGTACATGGGTCAGAGGGCAGAATGAGACTGTGCTGACCCGTACCTGGGTTTGAGGGCAGAATGAGACTGTGCTGACCCGTACATGAATTGGAGGGCAGAATGAGACTGTGCTGACCTGTACATGGGTCATAGGGCAGAATGAGACTGTGCGGACCCGTACATGGGTTTGAGGGCAGAATGAGACTGTGCTGACCCGTACCTTGGTTTGAGGGCAGAATGAGACTGTGCTGACCTGTTCATGAGTCAGAGGGTAGAATGAGACTGTGCTGACCTGTACCTGGGTCGGCGGGTAGAATGAGACTGTGCTGACCTGTACATGGGTCGGCGGGCAGAATGAGACTGTGCTGACCCGTACCTGGGTTTGAGGGCAGAATGAGACTGTGCTGACCCGTACCTGGGTTTGAGGGCAGAATGAGACTGTGCTGACCTTTTCATGAGTCAGAGGGCAGAATGAGACTGTGCTGACCTGTACATGGGTCGGCGGGCAGAATGAGACTGTGCTTACCTGTACATGGGTCGGCGGGCAGAATGAGACTGTGCTGACCTGTCCATGAGTCAAAGGGCAAAATGAGACGGTGCTGACATGTCCATGAGTCGGAGGGCAAAATTAGACTGTGCGAACCCGTACATGGATCGGAGGGCAGAATGAGACTGTGCTGACCGGTACCTGGGTTGGCGGGCAGAATGAGACTGTGCTGACCTGTCCATGGATCGGAAGGCAGAATGAGACTGTGCTGCGGGTACCTGGGTTGGGGGGGGGGGGGGGGGCGGCAGAATGAGACTGTGCTGACCGGTACCTGGGTTGGCGGGCAGAAGGAGACTGTGCTGACCTGTCCATGGATCAGAAGGCAGAATGAGACTGTGCTGCGGGTACCTGGGTTGGGGGGGGGGGGGGCAGAATGAGACTGTGCTGACCCGTACCTGAGTTGGGGGGCAGTATGAGACTGTGCTGACCTTTAGATTTGTTAAACAGAAGAAAATGATTGTACTTACTTGACAGGGTCTTGCAATTCTTCTATCACATAGTTTAGGTAATTCCTGAAAAAGATACAAAAAACAAATTCATTAACACTTCAAATACATTAATATTGTTGGATACTTTGACTTTTTACTTTGATTGATGTTCTAACATTCTGACATACTATTCCTATATTGTGGAAATACACATCATTGGTTTGCCTTCCACCGTCCCACTGGGTAAAACGTTGACATTCGCAAAATGTTTTCAATGTTATGTATACTGTATTATTATATAAACATGCACTTTAATTAATGATGATGAATAATGATCAATTATGTTGAAGCAGTATATTCATCCTATGTAATTTAAGTTATTAATTCAAATAATCATAAACTCATTTCACAACAATCTCTTTCTACAGTATGCACACTTAAATAAGGTGACATTCAAAATTGGCTAAAAACAAATCCATGAACAACAATTTCCTTTCAGATAAATAAGATGACAATTGATCATCTATTGACAAGACTGTAAGACAATGCTTTTATTCACAGACATTTTTTCATTAAAGAAAACAAATTGCCTTTTTTTATCAGTTCTCTTAAATCAATGATAATCTCTTTATTCTTTTATAGTGACAAGTTTTTTTTGTCAGGAAAGAAAGCTTTTGGGAGGAAAACTTATTTGAAAACCCAGCTTGGGAAAGACTTGATTTTTATTCCTGTGATCAAAATTAGCACAAGCACGCGACCCTGAGCACCATGGTCTCTAGGATCTCTGCCAGCATGAACAAAATGAACAAAATGTTAACAGGGCTTGTTCAACATTTCAACTTTACACAATCGCGCTTGTTACTATTTTTTCAAAGATCCCAATACTGAATGGTAATGTCGAGATTTAGACATGTTGATAGAATTGTTTAGACCTCAATCACTGGGTACGGTGGTTACCATAGCAAATACCACTATCTTAGTTCAAATATTAAAGCTGCACTCTCACAGATTAAACATTTTGACCAAAAAAATGTCTTGGAAGGAGCGAAAATTCATGAAAACCAGTAATAAAAGACTGCTGACAAAAAATCAGATCGCAGATTTTCATATTTGTTAAAAATTTATGTTTTATGTATTTTTCTTAAAGCCTTAGTAATGCTTTAAGCCATAAAAACTTTTAATTTTGAACATAAATGTGAAAAACTGCAGAATAATTGGCTCATTCAAAGACAAAAATCAAAAAAGTTGTCGAAAACTGTAAGTCTGTGAGAGTGCAACTTTAAGTCAACCCCATCTTGCAATTTCTCTAGTCCAACAGGTAATCAGCCACCCAAGATAACATGAAATGCAGGACTCATTGATATATCGTCACCTTAGTGCAAGAACTCAATAACTGCATATAGACATAGAAGCAGATATTGAGTTCTTGCACTAAGGTGACGATATATTGAATAATAGGAGTGGAAGATAGTAAATTGCCATGAGTTCTAATATAATATTGTCATCCTTGAATGTACCTAATTTGCATATATTTCAATGGAATAATCTGATTAAGATAAAGTATTTGTAAACACCAAATTATCTTGAGTGGACTGTACAGGCCCTTTTTCTGCCTATCTCATGGGTCAAAATATCTGACCTGGCATTCCCAATGCCAAATAAGTACATTATTTCCCAATATCAAGAATAAAATCCCAAATGAAATGTAATCGCTGTCACAAAAAGCCTGGCTTCTAAACTCATACCTTGCCCCTTAGCCTGGGTTATGGCTTAGGAACAATTCATTCTGAACAATTGTTCATTTACAATTATTCATGCATTTATCAGCACTTTCGGGTGACATCCATGGTTAAATACACTAATTTCACACAGAAATGTTACCCAAAATGATGGCCTTGTTAATAATTTTTATTCCAAATATTGCCCAATAAAACATGACTCAAAAAAATTTTTTTTTTTTATCTCAAATTGACATAAAAGGCCAGAAATTTTCTTCAACAATTGGTAATTTTTATGTCGCAATATTTCCCAATTTGTCTTTGGTCTTTAATCAAAAATGGACAGAAAAAGCCCTGCTGTACTCCAGCCATAGTTTAACCTGTATGCCGCCAGGTTATGAACTTTGCTTGAGCTCATTAAGATGACAATGTGTGGGTCATTCTAATTAATTTTCATCATCACAAATTTCCTTCTTTTCATAATGTACATTTACGTCAGCTGACCAATTAACCTAGATACTCGTAATTGAAAGTATAATAATATGAGCTACAGAATTAGGTTAAAGTTGTAACCACACTATATAGATACATTTTGCAAGTTTATTCATCAAAAAATATCAATGCTTATATTCATATAATTTAAACGACATCAAGCTAGAAAACAAAGTCATCAAGTCATGTCACTACTAGGGAGATGTTTCAATCAAGTCATGTCACATCTAGGGAGATAATTCAATCAAGTCATGTCACAACTAGGGAGATGTTTCAATCAAGTCATGTCACTACTAGGGAGATGTTTCAATCAAGTCATGTCACTACTAGGTAGATGATTCAATCAAGTCATGTCACTACTAGGGAGATGATTCAATCAAGTCATGTCACTACTAGGGAGATGATTCAATCAAGTCATGTCACTACTAGGGAGATGATTCAATCAAGTCATGTCACAACTAGGGAGATGATTCAATCAAGTCATGTCACTACTAGGGAGATCATTCAATCAAGTCATGTCACTACTAGGGAGATCATTCAATCAAGTCATGTCACAACTAGGGAGATGATTCAATCAAGTCATGTCACAACTAGGGAGATGATTCAATCAAGTCATGTCACTACTAGGGAGATGTTTCAATCAAGTCATGTCACAACTAGGGAGATGTTTCAATCAAGTCATGTCACAACTAGGGAGATGTTTCAATCAAGTCATGTCACTACTAGGGAGATGTTTCAATCAAGTCATGTCACAACTAGGGAGATGTTTCAATCAAGTCATGTCACAACTAGGGAGATGATTCAATCAAGTCATGTCACAACTAGGGAGATGATTCAACCAAGTCATGTCACAACTAGGGAGATGTTTCAATCAAGTCATGTCACAACTAGGGAGATGTTTCAATCAAGTCATGTCACTACTAGGGAGATGTTTCAATCAAGTCATGTCACAACTAGGGAGATGATTCAATCAAGTCATGTCACAACTAGGGAGATGATTCAATCAAGTCATGTCACTACTAGGGAGATGATTCAATCAAGTCATGTCACTACTAGGGAGATGTTTCAATCAAGTCATGTCACTACTAGGGAGATGATTCAATCAAGTCATGTCACAACTAGGGAGATGTTTCAATCAAGTCATGTCACAACTAGGGAGATGATTCAATCAAGGCATGTCACAACTAGGGAGATGTTTCAATCAAGTCATGTCACTACTAGGGAGATTTTTCAATCAAGTCCTGTCACAACTAGGGAGATGATTCAATCAAGTCATGTCACTACTAAGGAGATGTTTCAATCAAGTCCTGTCACAACTAGGGAGATGATTCAATCAAGTCATGTCGCATCTAGGGAGATGATTCAATCAAGTCATGTCGCATCTAGGGAGATGATTCAATCAAGTCATGTCACAACTAGGGAGATGATTCAATCAAGTCATGTCACAACTAGGGAGATGTTTCAAGCAAGTCATGTCACTACTAGGGAGATGTTTCAATCAAGTCATGTCACAACTAGGGAGATGTTTCAATCAAGTCATGTCACATCTAGGGAGATGTTTCAATCAAGTCCTGTCACAAATGCTATTGAGGTGAACAAGTCAAGTCAAAACTAGAGAGGTTAACATGTCAAATCGCAACTAGGGAAGTAAACAAGTCAGTCACAACTTAGGGGTTTGTATCAAGTCATTTCACTGCTAGGGAAAGTTTTTATCAAGTCATGTCAAAGCTTAGTATGGTGACATTTCAATCTACTAGAGAAAAGTTTCCGTCAAGTCATATCACCTTAGATGAATAATTGTTATAGAGGAATATTTCCCCTAAGCTCAAAATGATTCCAAAGTCTCCCTCTAGCCTGATCCCTGCATATTGAACACTGTAATGATGCTTACAGTCATTAAAATGTTATACTTTTTGTTTAACACACCCAAAGGGGGTAATACATGTATATCTATGTTCATTTGACAACAGCATGGAGCATATTGAGCTCAATTTAATCTAGTGGTTTTCCAGTGAATTCAAACTGATATACTGACTTGAAACCCTATCTATCAACTTTAAATCAGTGAAACGATACAACATTTTATTTTTTAATTACATAGATAACATCTGTTATGCATTTTAAAATTTCTCTCATCTTATAAAAATCTGAACATTTAAGATGTTTGCATAAAACACAAACTCAAAAAAAAAGCTCAATAAAAGTGAATACTGTGTTTTCATCTAAACTAACACATCTAAACTAACAGTCTCCTTTCCATGTTCAACTTGAGTTTTATTTAAATGTTTTAACTTCAATTCAAAGATTTGTAAATATGCAAACCTACCATAGGGGCCCTTTAAAAGCTTTGAAACAAGTTATTTTAAGTTGAACAATGAACATTTGAAGACAACACCTGGTACAAGTAAAGCATTTTTTGTTCTTATTTATTTATACTGGTCAGTACATGGAACATAACTATAACCTATAATTATTGCGTACACTGTCTGCTTAACAAGCATTTAAAAACTAAGTCATTTCAAATCATGATAAATAAATTTTCACCAAAAAACGTACCATCCATTGTATGCGAACAGTCCGGAGTAGAATGCTAGTGAGGCCTTGGCGATGTTTGTTTCCGTGTGTTCAAAAGGATCCTGAAAGTGCTCAGTCTCTCCTGTATAAAAGTAAAAGAATGATAAAAAAATATACGTTTAATAATGATAAAGCTATGCTGCACTTCCTAAAAGTATGATCATAATGCCTTTTTGCAAAAGGGAGACTCCCTTTGAATTACCCCAAAAGGGAATTTGAACAGCCTGATTTTGGCAATTCAAAAAGCGTAATTTAAAGGCTACTTTTATTTGCTTCTATTAATTGTAACTTATATTATTTGTCCCTTTCATTGGCTGGAAGTTGAACATGTAAACCAAAGCAAACTGTACATGCATGTGTGGATCCTTTATGGGCGTATGAGCTTTAAGTTCCATTTGTATAATTGTAAGATTACACTCAATCTCTTGGAATCATCTGCTGCCTAAACTCCACTACGTGACTGCCACCCCAACTATCACAGAAAAATATATCTTATCCTTGAAAAATACTGTATTCATGGCACTGATACAAGTACATGTTACTGTATTCATGGCACTGATACAAGTACATGTTACTGTATTCATGGCACTGATACAAGTACATGTTACTGTATTCATGGCACTGATACAAGTACATGTTACTGTATTCATGGCACTGATACAAGTACATAAATACTGTATTCATGGCACTGATACAAGTACATGTTACTGTATTCATGGCACTGATACAAGTACATGTTACTGTATTCATGGCACTGATACAAGTACATGTTACTGTATTCATGGCACTGATACAAGTACATAAATACTGTATTCATGGCACTGATACAAGTACATGTTACTGTATTCATGGCACTGATACAAGTACATAAATACTGTATTCATGGCACTGATACAAGTACATGTTACTGTATTCATGGCACTGATACAAGTACATAAATACTGTATTCATGGCACTGATACAAGTACATGTTAACTTCAGTTCCTGTTGGGTGTACATTCTTCTAAAAAACATTAACTGGGAGTAAATGTCTAGTCAAAGTCACAGGGGGCAGAAACAAACTATTTTGATTTTTATAGCATATATTATATGAGTCGCGTCGTGCGATTTTGGGCCTTCGGACATATTTTTGCTATTACAATGTTTTAAGGTATTTGAATGCCATGTTATTTCAGAAAGATATTCAGATATATTTTCATGTTGATATCACTTAAATTGCGTAAGTTACATGTGAGATCCTGTATTGCGCATTTTGACTACTAAATTTGACGTCATTCAAATGACGTCGTAATGAAAGCGCATTATTCAAATGACGTGCAAAATTATTGTATCAATATTACAACTAGCTTATAATTTTAAATTAAAATATTTTCTTATCACAGAATCTTTAAGGAACAAAAATTAAGATAAAAAATAAAGAATCATTTTTGTATTTTTAATACATTTGGCCGTTTTAAACACAGACTATTAATCCAGTCAAAATATGTCGGGACGAAATCCGTGGTTGCTATGGAAACATGAGTAAACCAATGGTCATAAATTATCCAGAAAATGATGCACCAATGACAAACCCTTAAAAGAAAGAAGTCAGGAAAAAAATTACATAGAAAAAATCATTATTTTTGGCATTTTTTATTAATGATTATTTCATTTGTAATAATTATGTCCGAAGGCCCAAAATCGCGCGATGCGGCTCATATTATATACACAGTAAAGGGAAACTTCCTCTTTTTACCTCACCTTTTTTTTGGAAAATGTCAATGTCCATCAAGTATATAAATTGTATATATAAAATCAAAATAACTTGCATCTTCCACCTGTGGTCCGGGTGACTCACATGCATGTCAAGATTGTTTTTCAATATGGCATTTTTTTTACACAAAAACTACTATTTGCATGACATAAAATATAAATCTTTCTCAGACAGGCAATCTAATGTCTTACGTTTTAAAACTATTATTGTTATGTTTAATGATCATTAATGTAGTGCATTATGATCATTGCTTGTTATGCATCAGAAAATATTGACAAAAGGTTTCGTTAAGTGCGCAACCATGTCAATAGATATGTGTACAATTGTGTTTATGTCTGTTTCAAGGTTTCAATTGTATAAAGTTGAGATGATGCAACATACAGTTCCTGCATGTAATATTTGAAAAGGTATTCTTAATACCCAAAGGTTATACCCACAGACCATTTATGTGGGATGATGCAATATTTCATCAATCGAACACTGAAGTTAACTTTAAAAATTAACACTTCAATACACTATCACTGTATAAAAAATGTTGGTTTTTGTTATTCAACTTATTTAATTTCCATGCATCAACATGATTTTAAGTTTTGAGAATTAGGCCTAAGAGTCAATTACTCTAATTGACTCTTAGGTTTCAGACCCTGTTGAATTTGAGTCCTGATTAACCATCTTTTACATCAACTTCAGAAAAAACAATGAACTTCAAAGAAATTAACAACTGATCTTGGTAAGCCCTAAAAAACTGTATAAGGTAACATCCCAAAATTCATTAGAAAGGGTAGGTAGGGATTTTTTTTTCAAACATACTTTGTCAAGATCATTTTCTTGCAAATAGCACAGTCTATTTCTTGCAAATAGCACAGTCTATTTCTTGCAAATAGCACAGTCTATTTCTTGCAAATGCCACTTGACTAACATATTGCTGTTGTCATGGAACTTTAATCTCTCAGTCTGTAGGAAACTTTGAATGACAGTTTATGTTGAAACAAAATTGTATTTATGGCGGGATGACTTTTTTTGTTGGCGTTTTTTGGAAAAAATACTAGGGTCAGCAGCTTTTATAAGTGAGGGTAGGGTTACCTAAAACAAACAATCTGTTTGGTTAGGCCTTAGATAGTAACATGCACAATCATTTACACATACAGCAGCACAATACTGGCATTCTTAAATGTGCAAAACCAGATGTAACTTTTCAGTTTGGAGACAAACTCGAAGGTAATAACCAGATTTGCAGGATTTTCAATTGAATTACTTATAAATCAACGTAGTAAATAATGCCTTCAAAATTAAGATAAACATCCTGATAAACCTTAATTTTTCAATTTACAATTCATGGCCAGTGTTTTTACTCACATTTTTGTGAATGTGGCCATGGTCCTTAGAACTGTGAAACTACCAAAAAATCTATACAAATTGTGAATTAACAAAAGTATACTTTTTTTCAAACAAAGCCATTCCTTTTTTCAGAATTGTGAATGATGTCCAACATTTGTGAAAAAGTATACTTTTTGAAAATGCAAATTTGGCCAAAAAGTAAAAAAACACACAGCACAAACATTGATAAATCCCCACATATGGTATACATTTTGTACTGTACATGTATGTGGTCGTCTTCTTTTAATATGGCATCACGCACAATGGGCATTTATTAAAGGTCAGACTACTTTAACTGACATCAATTTCAGATAACCTCTAACTGAGTTAAACTTGGACAGAAATCTCACCTCTGCATAGCTGCACAACCCCTGTGATGATAATGAGCGCCAAGGCCAGCAGTTTGGCATAAGTAAACACATCCTGAACTCTAGTAGCCCACTTAACGTCGTAGCAGTTAACAAAGGTCAGGATTACTGAAAAGAAAATTTAAGAAATAGGTGAAGATCTTTTGTTTTTAAGGTTGCTACTGATTAATACATGTATTTCATATGTACAAGTAGATACCGTTCATGTATACAGTGAACATTGTATTTCTTCACCATTTAAGGGCCTTTCAAGTTGCGAGAAAAAATATCATTTTTAACCCAAAAAATGAAAGAAAAATTAATTAGAGTGCAAAAAAAAATAGAAAGGATAAGGGTGATACTTCAAAATGTACCAACTCTTTCCATACACAAACTGTTCGGGTACATTTTTTTTTTGTTAAACATAAAATAGGGAATTTTATCCCAATTTTACTTTTACAACTGGGGAAAAAAGTACATGTTTGAGCAATTGGAATGTGGCAGAATTTCAAACCCAAATTGGATCAGAAAAAAACACACCGGTAAAGTAAACTAAGCATCAAACTAAAACTGTTACTTTTGCACAAATGAATCAGTGAGTGAGTATTTATGACACAAATAATTAAACCAAATAAAAGTCTGATTTTATTGAGCAAATATCACTACATGTACATGATTGTTCAAGTAATTCTTAGTAAACTTGTGAAGGTCTAATCAACCAGAAGTGCATTTTAAATAATATTTACATGAGGACATAATAACTTGTACACAGTACTGTAAACAGCAGTGATTCATCATTTTGCTGCAGATCCCAAAATCTTTAAGTGGCTATATTCATTCCTTGCTTACAAGCAGGGGTTTTCTTAAGCGGACGCCCGCTTGCCCGCGCCGGGTTAAAATCGCCGCGGGCAAGCGATTTTCCAAAACAGGTAGCCCGCCGGGCAAGCGAGCTTTCGTAGTGAACGCTTTCCGGTAGTTTTATTTTATTTTTCTTTGGGTTAAAATATTTCCTAACAAGCATTAGTTAAACCAATTTTGATTGGTTATTGGAGTTTAAAAAGCCAATCAAATGAATCGTAACGTATAGCGTTCGTCAGCCTTGGCAAGATGGCGGACGGAGACAAACTGGCCAAAACTGAACACTTTTTTCTCAATTTTCTCTAAAAGTAAACAAAATCCTAAGCCGAAAACTATCGATAATGAAAGAAGAAGAAAATACGAAAAAGATAGTAGAAAGAGAATCTTTCAATCTTCCTGGTTAAACGAATTTAAATGGTTAGAATACGAAAATCATCCCATGAAATGTAAAGTTTGTACGAAATATGATGATGTTGGTTCTTTTGTTACTGGTTCAAACTTTTTTCGAAAACACTCTTTAAAGGCTCATGAAGAATCGCAAGGTCATTGTAAAAATGAAATGATAGAAAATGCAAAAAATCGACCAGAAGTGACAGTGAGGCTATGGCTGGATGATGCTTGTTTGAAAATAAAATGTAGCAGTTAAGATCTGTTAAATGTTATTCTTTGTGTTTATTAATAAATATCATTGCCTTTAATACAGATTGACTAAAATGGTATACATATAAACATTTGCAAAGATCGGGCAACAAAATTTCACAGGGGGCAAGTAGATGTACAAATTGACTTGCCCCCGGGGCAAGTGAAAGTCAAATCATTAGGGAAACCCCTGTTACAAGGCCGAAAAAACAACATTAATTTTGGTTCGGTTTACCCCACCCTACCTACGAAATAGGTACCAACACTACCGTTTTTGTAGTCAGTTGGTAAAAAAAAGAAGAGAAAAACTAGAAAGTGTGATCTCATATTTATGTAGTTTAAAACATTGAACGCTTTATACACTTTATTACTTTAACACCATTCTCCAATGATGAAAACAACGTTCTTATATAAATAATATTAAAAAATAAAAAGCCTACCTACCCTACCCATTATTGAAAAGGATGTAACCCTAACCAAATTATTTTATTTTTTGGCCCAATCCAATATTCTGGAAAAAAAAAGCAGGACCCATTGGCCCATGGTTGTCTAAATTCATGAATCACTGAGCTACAGTGCTACAGCACCAGATGTTGCATCATTATACCTGTAGTGGCAGTGAATTTATTGACCACCCACACACTGGCTTCTCAATAGGAGGAAAGTCAAGTGAATGAATGAATGGAACTGGGAAGGTGAAAGACAGCCATCAATTATTGTGGAGCAGTGCAGTTCATCATGTACACACTAGTGTGTAAGGAAATGACGATGACATCAAGGAATTGCATCATTGTTTGTGAATGTTATTGATTTATTGGGAGAAAGGGGAACAGGGGGGGAATTAATTCAATCATCAAATAAAAACAATCCACACATATATGTATTATACTGTAGTTAAAGGTCACAAGCATGAAGGCTGACTTTCTAAGGCTGGTAAATTATTTTCATTCCAGTGCTTCACCCCGATTGGTTCAGTTTGTACCATTTCCTTTTAGTGCTATTGTAAAGGTGGTTTTAAGTAGTCTACAAAACTGTATGGCCCTTCATACTTTCTTCACTTCATAAATTTATAACCATAGTAACCATGGGTCCGACTATTGGACCCATTCCCAAAGCAAAATATATGATATTTTCCCCAATCTTCAGGAAAAAATCCAATCAAAAGTAAAATAAAAATATACTATTTTTTTTATCAAGGTCTATTTATTTTTTTATCAAGATCTTTAATATATATAGCCTGGAATTAACTTAACTGGGTTTTCCCATGCTGGTACAAATAAAAGGTGAATATCGAGCTATTGAAAGTCATGTAACAGTCCAATGACTCTATTGTCTCCGAAGTAACGTGTGTATATAACAACGATTTTGTTTGTACCGGAGGATTAGGCTGGGAAAACCCGAATAACTATAATTCCGGGCTTAAACTATTACCTGTAGTACTTGTTCATTCAAAATCCTAATAAATTATGTGATTTGAAGTTTTGGGGATGATTGAATTCAGAAATCATTGATGTTCATCACATTCAGAGATCAGTATGAAATATTATTACCTGTCATGATTTAATGATATTTACACCCAAAGGATTGATATTTCAGCCGTTTTAGGTCCTTTGAAAGGAGAAATAATCTTAACTTTATTAATTTACTCATTCACAGGAGACTGAAAAGCTTGTTATTTTAACTGTAAAATTTCCCAATTTAGGCATATTCCTGATGCAAATTTTCCCAAAATGTCTTGGGTCTTTTTCTCAAAATGTGCATGAAAAAGCCATGAACCAGGCAGATATCTCTAACTTTCCCACTGTAGGTAAGACAACTGCATGTTTCAATGCACTGTCTGATTATTATTTGATGTTTGTTATGTACATCATTTGAATTATTATGATATCAAATTTCGCAGCATAATACTTTGACAATTGCTCACCATACACACACAAGATCAATATAGTTTAGACACATTAAATGTGCAGTATTCTTATGCTCCAGTCAATTGTAACCACGCCCCCCCCCCCCCCAGGTCCGGGGGTATACCAGGGATAGCCGGGGAAATGGACCGGTGAATGCGGTGGTTTTGGCTTCGCGCAAAATATAGCAGGGAATGGGCCTGACCTAGGCTCCCTAGGGGCGGGGGTATTTGGCGGGGATTTGACCATCAGTTCATCTCTGCAGGGCAGGGATTTTACCCGGGGTTGGCTCGACCAAAAGTCAAAGTCCCCCCTGTTCCCTGGACCTGGGAGGGGGCCGTGGTTATAATTGACTGGTGCATTATTGGAAGCCAATTAGTATACCATTGGTCCGAGATTTTATTTTATTGTGAAATCAATCAATCACTAGCTGGTTGGCAATTTGAATGTGAATTGTTACATCACTCATCAATCTGTCTATTGTTACAATGCAACTTTTAAACAAATGAAATACTTACATATACAAACAACTGCAAGCAACCTTACAGCAACGTCTGGTTGTTCACAGTCCGGGAATAAAGGTTCTATGACATAATATGAGAATGTTAGCGCAACAATCGCTTGTGAACATGGTCGAACAATCATACACTCAACCCAAAGTCTTAAGAATGCTAAAAATGGTCCATACGCTTCATAAATATAAGCATAGTCAGCACCCGACTTCATAATTGAAGTACCTAGTTCGGCATAACAATAAGCACCGATCATTGAAAATAGTCCACATGCTACCCAAATTATTAACGATAGTCCAACACTACCCGCATGTTCTAAAACACCTTTTGGACTAACAAAAATTCCTGATCCTATAATTGATCCAACGATAATTGTAATTCCGTTAATTAATGAAATTTTAGGTTTAAGATTCACAGTTTCGTCTGCCTCTGAAGAATGACTTGTTGAACCGTTAGCTCCAGCCGGAGCCATTTCATATTTTTCTGACATTTTCTCTTCTAAATTGTCGAATTTTGAAAACAATTACAACATTAATCTCATTGATAAAATATTCAACACAGACAACAGTACAATAATTATACGCTTGTATAAATTAGCGTGTCAATGTAAACAACAGTCACTCAAATGGTCCTTATAATTGACATTAAATATTCCGTTCATTAAAAACGATCGTATTACGATTCAACTTTCACTCTTGTACACGCTGTATGTAACAATATGTTTACGTCAAAACAACGTTTTTCTGCTTTCCATGCTTGAGCTGACTGGTTCCATCCGCATGGTGATACACATGGACAAGTTAAAAATATTTTGCTACTGTAGAAATAGCAAAAGCTACATGTAAAATGAGGGTCGTTTCAGAAATAATACAATCAAGACACTGACATGCATTTTACTCATTGATTTAAAAAAAATCGTTTTGAATGGTGTTTTTGACCAGGTTTTGTCCCAAATCGCTTTTTTCTGCCAGAAGTTGTCATAAAATTACTTTCATACACAATTTCAGGCCAAACAATTAATGAGTAAAATTCTTGCACACATTCATGGCGGTAATCATTGGAGACATAACATTTTGTTATACATGTGTTGAAAATACTCCAACGCGTCTTCCGTTATAGTGCCAATGAGTGGAATATGGATGTAAACAGTGAGTATGGTTTCTTATTTTTCATTTTTAGAGGTTTATGCGCGTAAATTTATAAAAAAAATGAGAATGTAGTTCCACATGAGTTGTTCTAAATGTAAAAGTTTTGAATAAAATTCAATATCTGATCGTCTAGAACTTGCATAACTTGCTAGACGTTAGTGTTGACAACGCAAAAAATCTGGATTTTCGTGAGAATTGTTCTCGTACTTTAGGTTTAAGCATTTTCTTTACATGTGTGTGACTTTTTTTTATTGTAGTCGGTCAAAAGCTATTCATAGCTAATGTTTTCTCTGTTATGTCATACCGACTGAAAATAAAATTTGATTTGATTTGACAAAAGGTTGCCGCGTTACAAATTTTAGAACTTTGTTTGTTATACTTGCTGCACTATGCTCGATTTTATGAACGTTGTGGTGCCAATTAATAGGTTGTGGTGCTCATGAATAGTAATTTAGTTGGAAACGAATTGTGAAAAAAACTGTAGCAATTTCATTACATGAAAATTAACAATTAACTGAATTAATATCATTCTCGACCTTTTTAAAGTATGACCAACTACCACACAGCTTCGCGAACTTTAAGGTTCATTTTGTGTCTAATAAATTAATACTTGAAAGAAAATGATAGTCGTAATTACAATTCTGTATTTCCAGGTATTATAAGGCAAAAATATAACGATTGTGTTTACATATTGTCAGATGGGTGTGTTTAAAGGGAAAAAGAGGCGGGTATAGTCATGTAGAGAGAAAAATCACTCCGTAGCTCAAAACTTGCAAGAAAAGGTATTTTACAGTCTATTTAAGTGCACTATAACGGAAGACGCGTTGGAGCGTTTTCAACACATAACGCCATGCAATGAAACTTGAAACACCAATATTTTATAAGAAAAGTGTTACGTTTTAACTGTCTTTAACAGAGATTGCGACTAAATATGTAAAAAAACGCTAAATCTATTACTTTCATTTTTTGGCACATAAACAATATATGGCATAGAACTTCTAATGTAAACGAATAATCGAGTATCATATATCATTTCAATAAAATAATAATGATAAAAGGAAAAATCCGAAATAGTTATGCAATAAATTTATAACTATATATGACATACTTCGTTGCACATGTCATACCCAAAGTGTCATCACCTTGCCGATGGATTATTTCTATTCTGCTGTGAATATGCCGCGGGTTGGGCCTTGCAACAATTATCATGCAGTTGAATACCCAGTTTCTGGGCATCAATTTTCTACAAATTTTACATAAATGTTCAAAAAGGACCAAAAGATATTTAAAAATTCATTATTTCGAAAAGTGCATTTGAAAGAAAAAAATAAATCTGCATCGTAGCCCGCTGAAAGTTAAGCGATCGGATGTTTATAAATAATTTAAAACAATGTTTAGCTCCTTCTTAATGCAATGTACATTTGGTGACCAACAAAACTCTTAAAAAGTAAAATGTAAAAATCATACAAGTAATACAAAACCATCGTAACATATATGTAGGAAGTAAGTTGATCTGTTAAAAGACTAATTCATGAGAACTGTTTAACCATATTTTCTCCATATAACTCTATAGGCCCTTTCGCTTCAGCCGATCTCTCCAAAGTTGGCAATGGATGTCATGTTCCCTAATTTTTCGCCAATCCAACGTCTTACCCATTTCACCAATTTCGCAGTTATAACAAACAATGTTCAATGGCATACTGTATGCAGAATTGCAAATACTGGCCTATGTCTAGAAACATTATGATAATGATCATCAATAATTTCACAATAAGTGCACACATTAACAGGCCCAATAGACATGCATATAAAATCAATCAATGTTTGGTACTTATCATCAGTGGCGGATCCGTGGTCTAGTGGTAACTCAATTGACTATCAATCCAAGGGTCGCAGGTTTGATTCCCCGTCGCATCACTAAACATACTAATCGTCTTCCCGGAGGAACGTTAAATGGGGGTCCCGTGTGACAATGCTTTACACTGGTGCACGTTAAAGAACAAGGGTAACATTCTGTGTCTGCACTGTGCTCCAAATAAACTAAAATGACTAACAATCTTAACGGAGCACTTGCCGAATGGGCAAGGCCCGAGTGCGAGTATAAATAAGCTTACACACCATCCTACTATGTGAAACGTATAGTTTGCATTGGAATCACCTAAGGGCACCACATCCCAATGGGACTAAACGTTCCATACATCATACAATTTGTCTATTATTTCATGATAGTGGGCATATGTAGTTTGCAACTGAGTCCCTGTGATCCTATCGTCGTCAAATTCAAGCGGAACAATGAAATTGTCTATATTGTCAATATTCTTCTGTTAGTAATGTCAAGGCTTGTATCACAATTAATGGACCAGCCAATTGTAACCACGCCCCCGCCCTCCCAGGTCAACGGGCATTCCGGAGATAGTGGGAGAAATGGGCCATGTTTTTACCTCCCAGGTAGCCCCGCAGTGCCGGGTGAATACGGTTGTTTTGTCTTTGCGCCGAAAATAGCGGGGAATGGGCCTTACCTAGGATGTCCCCGGGGTCGCGGGGGCATTTGGCGGGGATTTTACCAGCATTTTTTTCTCGCAAGGCAGGGATTTTACCCGGAATTGGCTGGACCAAAGTCAAAGTACCCGCTATTCTAGGACGGGGGGGGGGGGTATGGGGTGGGCGTGGTTACAATTGGCTGGTGCATAACGATGTTACTATAACAGGAAAAAACAATTTCCATAAAATGCACATTGTGAGGAAAAGGCCAATGTTCTGAAATATGACAAATACTTATTAACATCTTTTTGCAGTAAGACATCGAATAAATAAGATGAGCTAGAAAACATACCAGTCACATTCCATGTTACAATGTTCAAGTTCATATCGTTCAAGGTAGTTATATATTTATATATGCTAGATGAAATATTATTAATAGGACTCCAACAAAAATATGACTTGAATTTAGTACCATTAAACTCCTAACTATATACTATGTTCTGACTATAAAACATGACACATTCGTTTCTGTGCGAATAAAACGAACTGTGAGGTCCACACCACTTATTTTCTACGTTCACCAGACTGTCGCCGCTCCATTTCCGGACGCCCCTCCCCCCCCCCCCCCCCCCCCCCGTTGATGGGATCTTTAGGACCGATAGCCCTGCGTTTCCTATCGTTCCGCATTCTTGGTTCTTGGTGGTTGACGTCGCTGCTTGAGGTCCGACCCTGAAAGCAAGGGTTTCCTGAAAGCCAGGGTTTACATGTGACAACATCCAGACCAAATGTTATCATCCAATTCTAGGTTGGCATTTGCGTCACCTTGATCGTTTAACCGGATGATCACGTATGAAGATGAATTCCTGCATGGGATAATGTTTATATTGGTAAACTTTGGGCCACGTGATTGAACATATCTTGACACTTCGTCGATTGAAACACCCTTTTTAAATCATGCACATTAGAAGCGAGTGCGCTAACCCTTGAAACAATATAGGCCCAATTTCTCGAAACTTTCCAAGATTAACAGGGTAAAGTAGTTTATTTCAATATATCGCATATATTGATTGGTTTAGAAGTGTCCCTGGTGCAATGGGCTTGCGCATGCGGCGTTTTCATTTTTTTGATCGCGCATGCGCCGTTTCTTACCGTCCGCTCTCGGATAATTCCGAAGCAGTTCGCCATTAGACTGGTTCCTGTTCGATTTTGCAATAGAAGATTGGTAATCTTCTAATATGTGAAGCTTTGAAAATATAAAGCAAATTAAAACCAGAGATTTTTTTAAATAACTCTCTTAGAGAAAAAAATATCACAAATGCACAGTTGTTGAGAAAACTTCTCTTTTTATTTAAATATTTTTTCATAAAAGAATAAACCACGAATGCGCAGAATGTATCTTACAATGGGTCGGTATGAAATGCATACAACAAAGAAATAGTGTAACGCATACAACATAGGCAAAGAAGGGTTTTCACATTTGCATACAACATACACAAAGAAGGATGTTGAGAAACGCATACAATATAGAATAAGAACAAAAATATTGACAGTGAAATTTTATTGTTAAAATCAATAAATTATTATGTTTATGAAGTTTAGTCAAGTGAAAAATAGTTAATTCACTTTATTTTTGAATTTTGCTTTTAGAATTAAAACCTAATTGATTGTTTGTAAACTTTTTGTTTTGTTTGAATAGGGAAAAGAACCTTATTTCAAATCCTTAAAATTGGTTTAATGGTTTAATATCTAGATTTATAAAGAAACAATTTATTATTTCTTTTATGAAAACTTTGAAATCGGGGAAAGCAAAGACACGGAACAACAATAACAAAATATAAATTTTAAGATTACCTGAAGAAGCATGAGGATTATAAAACCAAACACAGAATTACTTTTAATAACTTTCATTTCATCATAAGATGAAAAACTAAACCATTTTTTGGTAGTTGTAAAAATGTCTGAATTGATGATTTGTATTGGAATAGGTGAAAATAGGATTTATATGTTCTTACCATTATTGCAAAATGAGAAATATAGATAATTATTAATATATTTTGTAAAGGGATAAACCTCAGATGTTAAATTTGTTTAATAGTTTAACTTTTAATGCAAAAAAACAACATTTGATCTTTCCGTATCCAATACATTCATCAGAACAAACAATCCCAAATATATAAAATGATCCTTTTGAAATTATAAATTGAAAGGAAAAATGAGTAAAAAGGGTAGGTATATATATTTCGTGTAGTAAATTTGGTTATTCTGTTAGATTAAATTTGTAGTTATTACATGTGCATATTATATTGATTGCAATATTTGTGATTGGAATTTTATCATTTTTTTTTATAAACAATGGCTTTAGTGATAGGACATAGTCAGACAAAATATTTGTCAGAGTGCTTGGATAAATCGTGTTATAGTGTTTTCTTTCCAATAAAATGAGTTGAGAAATAACAATCCTTTGATTTCATTTATTGACTTCCTTATTATAAACTCCCCAAAATTCTGAGACAATACTCCAATTATCCATGATAGTAGGTGCTATGCAATCGTTTGTTTGTTCTTTATTCACACATCGTTAATTTAAGGGATGCCATAAAGATAGGTGTTAGGTGACAAATGAAAATAATATAATGAATCATGATTATGTCATTAATGAATCATAATAATGCCATTTGGACACCTTATGGCAGACAATACACATAAGTAATCTCCAATAACTGGTATTTTACTGGACAAGTGACCCTTAATTTTATTGGATAAGTGACCCCTACCAATCTGTATATAGTACACAGTTTCTGTGTATTGATCTTAATCTTTATTGAATTTGATGATTTTGTAAATCTAGACAACACATTAAGTTTAACGCCAAAGAAAACACAAAATCCAGGGAAAGCAAAAAACACTTTTTTTACTCTGCATTAACGCCAAAATTACTAATTAAACATCAAGGACTCCAAAGCAGGAAAAAAAAGATTTTTTTAAATTAAAGTTTGAGGCAAATTGAATTCATAAAATCCCTAAAATAGAACCATTACCAGAAAAAGAAAAATGTGAAAGCTTTGTATATCTTGAAAACATAAGAAATTATAATGAACTAGTTTCAGAAATGTTTTTTACTGGTCAACCTTAATTTGACTGTTAATGACAAAAACTTAACAAAAGGCTTTCTTTGAAACATATGGAAGCAGCACATATTTTGTGTAGAACACATTTACTTAGTACGTAATACTATATAATGTCTCCCACTTTTCGATGAGGATGAAGAACGGTGGAAATATAATTTTAAAATGGACCCAACAATTTCGCCTGCATGTCAAATTCACCAACAAATAAAGACCAACAAATATTGTGTTAACACACCTTCAGATAATTCAACAACCACTGAGGAATTTCTGTGTTTTTCATGCAATATTTAAGTAAAAAATTACTCATTAAAGTAAACAAATGAATGTACATTTATCATGTGTAAACTCTTTACATCCCACATGCTTCTCTGTTGTATTCATTATTTTTTATATAATATATTTATGCAAATGTGTTGTTCATTTCGGATACAGTTTATAATTGTTACATATAATTTACAATAATTCTTAAAAATACATGTATGTCTTTTATCAAGTACCAGGTGCTTTACTAAACTTATGAGAAATTATTTATATAGATTTATTTTACAAGTTTCTGATGTATTGTAATCAGTGTGACATGATATGTTTCTGTTTCCTAAATATACACAATGAATACAATCTTTATTTTATCCAATTGCAAAGTTTTCATAAACTTTTTGTTTCCTTCAAGCTATTAAACCAATTTTAATGATTTCATATAAGGATCTTTTCCCTATTCAAACAAAACAAAAAGTTTGAAAAACAAATCAATTATGTTTTAGTTTTAAAAGCAAAATTCAAATATAAAGTTAATAAACTATTTCTCACTTGACTAACCTCATAAACATAATAATTTATTGATTTAAACAATAATATTTCAATGTCAATATTTTTGTTCTTATTCTATATTGTATGCGTTTCTCAACATCCTTCTTTGCCTATGTTGTATGCAAATGTGAAAACCCTTCTTTGCCTATGTTGTATGCGTTACACTATTTCTTTGTTGTATGCATTTCATACTGCGCCTCTTACAATAATCTTAGAAAATCGGTGAACCAGTCTATTATCTGATTACCCGGTTTTGACACGTACGGGTCAGATGCAAGTAGTAGACTAAGAATATCGAAGTCAACACGCTGGCGTTTGGGGAAAGGTATTTTCATTTTTAGACTGTCGGCTGCAAGCCGACAGTCTTTAGAGAGCGGTACTTCAGAAACACGACTAGTCGCCTGACACGACATATTGAACATGAATATATTAATACACATCACCTGCGTAGCAACAGAACTACTTACGTGAATGCGGGGCGTCAAGTACTTGCTTATGTGTATTTAACGCGTTATTGCCTTTTTTTATGACAAACATTGCGTGTTACTCTTAGTCTAGTTGTACTTGCAATTTGGTGAGTTTTATTGAACAAAGTAATGAAAAATAATGAAAGTATAGCATTTACATACGAAGTCATTTTACCCTACAACCAATAGAAAGCTACACCACATGTTTGCACCCCGTGTGACGTCACACATATCCTGGCATTCAAGACTGACCCGGCAAACCCCGGCAAAGAACATATTTTATGAATGAAAGCTATTAAGAAATAAATAATACGCGGTTAAAGAGTTCATATCATGTAATATTTGTTAAATAGCTTTTATGTTTCAAATGATTTATTTTCAGCAGCAATCGAACTATTGTATTGTTTGAGTAAGTTATTTGGATTATAACTATCACAGTTATGCCTATTGTTATTCTGTACTATAGCCGAGGGTGTAGTTTAAATTTAAAGTCATACACAATATGGCGGCGATTATGCGGAAATGAAATTAAATGTTACTTCGAACACGTTCCTCTACAAAATAACCGACCTGTATTTAGTGTTATTGCTTCAACATCAATCAAAAAAAAAATGGCATCAATGTATGCGTCTAAAAATGTTAAATTTAGATGGAGACAATCCAGAAATGAGCTGCCAGGAAGTGATCGATTTCGGACACGAAGTAGTCATTCTAAAATGCCGTCCAGGCTTTGTTTTAATGATGGTTAGCCTGGACTAACCATCATTAAAAAAAGAAGCCTGGACGGCATTTTAGAATGACTAAGACACGAAGGTACATGTAGTATGATGTACATTAGTCTGAAATAATAGACGTGTTATACGGGATTCTTCCAATCCCTAACGTCTAAACGGGTTTGTGCAAAAAGCGGGAGTGTTTGGAAAATATTGAAATTGTATTAAATGAAGTATTTTATGGTTGAAACAGATAATTAAGGTTTATATTCATATTTTACCATGGAAGTGCAAAGCTATTTTGCAAAAAAAAAGCATTTAATGCATTAAAACACAGTTTTTACCTTTCCATTGAAAGGAAAGTTGACTGACACCGACAACAATTAGGCCAAGCGGAACAACTTGACCCAGTCGTAATAACTCGGCCACCTCCGACAAGCTTCTAGATAATACAATCGTAACAACTCGGCCATGGCCGAACAATGGGAACACACAATTGTAGAGCCAAGCTGGGAACTGCCTAAAATCAGTTACCCGGTTAGCTCAGTTTGACAGATCTCCATGCAAGTGTTCACATGGTCGTGGGTTCAAGCACCATACCAGTAGCATCTTTTCTCACAGGTTTACTTTAGAACCCATCATCCAGGGGTTGACGATTATATTTTTTTTATTAAATATTACAGGCCATGTTCTTTTGTAAACTTTCAGATTGAGAAGTGCCTGGATACAAGGCTAGTATTGTTAACATCATCTGATACAATCAACTGGAACAAAGCTGAAATGGCTGCCTGACCTGACTTAAAAATCGGATGGCAATACATCAGACTAGAAGATTATTAGTATTGAGATGGACAAAATGAAACATGAGCCTACCAAAGCTGACAGATTGCACAAGAAACACATAAATGCAGGTATTTGCTGAGATATTGTATTTTTTTTGAAACTTCTCATTCATTTAGGAAGTTTAGTTGAAACAGAGTTGGCAAAAAATGAACTAAGGTATATACATTTTGAATTCTAATTTTTAAATGAGAACTTTACTGGCCAGCACAGATTGGTAAAATGCTAGTCTACCAATCTAAATGTGCCTGGTTCGAATCAGTAAAGCTGATGAATGTACTAGTTGTGTAGCCAGGATGTGAATAGGTCGGCACTTGGCTGATAATGCATATCACTTTAAATGTTTAAGCTGCACTCTCACAGATTGACTGTTTTACTAACTCTTTTTTTTTATTTCTTGATCTTGTAATGAATTATTTTATGCGAATTTCTGAACACTGGTCATAACAGACAACTGGAAAAAGTAGATCGCTGCTTTCTTATATTAATTCAGTCAAAAAAGACAAGTGAAAATATTGGAACGCTGATTTCTTATTTTAATACGATCAAAAGATGGTGTTCTATGCCAAAAATCTCATTATTAGTAAAGCGTTAGTAATGCTTTTAACCATAAAACAATTAGTCACAAATGTAAATATAAAAAAAACATGATCATATCTTTTGCCAGCAGTCTTATATCATCAGTTTTCATACTGCTTTTCATTAGCTTATTCCAAGCCAAAAAGTAAAAGAAGTTGTCAAAACATTCAATTTGTGACTGAGAGTGCAGTACTCTCACAGATTGAACATTTTGACTACTTTATTTATTTTTTGTCTTGGAATGGGCCAATTTATGTGATAATGCATGTTAACCATTCATATAAGTTTGCTGACAATAAATTAGTCAGAAAATGTTTATATTTAAGTTCAAAATGTTTTATGCATTTTTCTTAAATCGTTAGTAACGCTTTAAGCCATAAAACCTTAGATTTCGACCTGAAATATGGAAGTCTGCAATGTAATATTTTGTCAGTAGTCTTATATCACTGGTTTACAGATATTTAAGCAAAAAATAGGTCATTCCAAGACAAAAAATACAAAAGTTGTAAAAACAGTAAATCTGTCAGAGTGCAGCTTTAAATGACTAAATGTTTTGATATGGCTCAATTCTCACCTAAAATCTTATAGTTTTGTTGCACCTAAATGGTTTGTTTTTAACAACATTGCACTTGCATATGTATAAATTTGTTCTTAAATTTGTAATTTAGATTGGAGGATTCATTCTCTGGAAAATAGAAAAGGGCATGTTACATTCTGTTATCATTGCCATGACAGAAACCATATTGAGGAGCTGGTCCACCTGTAGGAAGAATTGCGCTATTGGTTGGAGCAGCACTATTCCCCAGCCATACACCAGCTCTTAGTTTGTCATAGGGAGCATTTCTGAGCAGTTATGGAGACTACTAACTATGCAGGTATGACATAATCAAAATCTTGGTTTATATATTTTTTATAATTTAGCATACGTTGAGAAGAAATTTATTTCTAGATTGAAGGCACACACTATAATTTGATGCCCAAAAATATATTTCTTATTTTAATGCGTTATCATGTCTAACTCATTTGACTTAAATGTTCAAAGCAAAAGAAAAGCAATTGATTAATCTGCAGATCTCCTAGACCTATTGTCAAACTTGACATGAAAGTTTGGTTTAACCAGTAGATGACGCCTTTTGATTTTAGGGGTAATAGGGTCAAAGGTCACAGTGACCTTGGACAGGAAGGTGTCAAAGAATGTCTGACTGATAAGTTGACAATGCCTGCACCTATGGCCCTGAAACTCAACATGGAGGCTTAGCCTGACTATTAGATGATCCTATTGATTTAAGGGGTCATTGGGTCAAAAGACAAGGTCACAGTGACCTTGAATGCTTAAAGGTTGTACTAATAATGACTGGACAAAGCCTGCACCCATGGCCCTTCAACAACTTGACTTTCGGGTTTGGCCTGACCAGTAGGTGAGCCCTATTTATTTGTCACAGAGACATTGAATGCAAAAAGCTTGCCTGTGTGACAACTCGACAAAGTCTGCACCCATGGCCTTCAAACTTAAAATTTAGGTTTGGGGTGACCAGCAGATGACCCCTTTGAATTTGGAGGTCAAGGTCACAACTCCAATATTGGTCATTAAAACTATGTCATTTACTTATTCCCTGCTGCTAAGAGGATACATGTTTATCAGCAAATATCAGCCATCATCTGAATATGATTGAAAACTTAACCAACTACCCTCATACTTTGAATAGCATAATCTTAAAACTGCCTCTAATGCATCTTTTGTCAATGAAAAACCAGCTGTCATTTCGGTCCATGCATATTTCATTCAATTGTCCAGACATTCTTGACAGCATGGCGCTAATTAATGCCGCAGTTTTAAAATTTAAGACATTAGTTTTTTTCTTCAGCACCATGCAGATTTATTAACACTTTTATAATAAAAACAAACTAGAAACATATTTTAAAGATATTGTTTTTTTTCATGGTATGATGCCACAGCACCATGCAGATTTGTTTTCACTTTTATATCAAAGAAAGTAACTCAAGCACAAAATTAATTTTGTAGATATGTGGACTCTGTCGATAGAAATTCTGGGAGGCATTTTTAGGCTTGAAAGAGCATCATTTTAAAGTTATATTTTTATTTTGTCCCTTGAATCTTGGGTATAGTTTGTATTGCATTTGCATTTTAAATACATTGGCTTCAACAGACTCTAATGAAATGAAGGAATGTAATTGCTTACTGAAACTGTTAAAAGCGATGTCATAAATTGAAGCAATTTTAACATAAGGAATATGCATTTAACTAATTTAAAGCGGTTAAAACTTAGGAAACTTGAATTAAGAACCTTGTAGGCCATTGGATACATGATTAAGTAGGGCCAATATATTTGTGTTTATTATAATCACATTTATCCTTCTTCATCTTCCTTAAAGAGTGTTCATCATTTGTATAAAATCTTTTGATCACGTTTCATTTGAAAGAACTTTGCGGTAGTGTTTGCTTGCGTCAGTTACATCACCGACAGTCTTGCAGCGCTTTCAGCGCTTTGATCTTTTTACGTAGTGAACTGAAAAACTATTATTATTTTAAAAGCAGGTTTCGTGTCTTTCGATTTAAACAGTAGCACGTTGTTTTTTTGCGGTATTCCTACTTTCATTTTGGACAACACAGATATTTATGCAGAAATTGCCTCATTACAAGACAACAAATAAAAAGTTGTCAAAACAGTAAATCTGTGAGAGTGCAGCTTTAACAGCCTCTTTCGAGTCTTTTATATTTTTATTTTTATGACTTTTTAAACTTGGATGATCCATTCAGAGATGTCCATTCTGGATGCTTGAGTCCGCCAAGTTGATGCTAAACAGGAGTAGGCAGTTGATACCATTGATCTGATAGCACCTGCTATATCAGTAGTTTTACAAGATATTTTTGTGCAAAACACAAGAGACTGGATTCGGTACAAGAACAGAGATAAAATAAATGAAGTGTGACAATACGAATGAAAACTTTCCTTGACAGCATGGACTAAAGAAATGCACACAAGTGGCATAGATTTAAATGTTCGGTACAAAAAGTGGACTTTAAGAACTTTAGAATTATGACACAGGATGTGAAACAACACTTCATAGCTGATAACAGTCGAACAAGAGATTTTTTCAAAAAGAAGCAAGATGTGTTTTTTTAACACTTGGCAAATGAACCATTAAAGGGATAATTGCATACCAAGGACAGTTTTATTGTTGTTGAATTATATAATGTTTAATGTTATTATTAAATTGTAAAAATACCGTTGTTATTAATATGATTGGCTATGATCTTTTTACTCCAATGGCTGTTTAACTCCCATGGTTAATATTAAAAAGATATAAAATCGAGTAAACGTTTGTGGGCAATAACTAGCCACCCGGTTAACTTAGTTTGTAGGAGTGCTGTGCTAGTATACCGGCAGCCCTTGGTTCGAGCTTTTTCCTATCATGTTACTTTAGTATTGTTATAGTCAATAAGCCTAGGTGTCTTTAGCGTACTGTAGGCCGAATATTTTCTTGGCCCAAATTCAAACAGCCTTGAGATTTAAATGAAACTTGGTACACATGCAAATTTCCAGAAACAATAGGCTCATGTCCAGCAAGATCATACATACTATTTCAAGGCTCATGTCCAGCAAGATCATACATACTATTTCAAGGCTCATGTCCAGCAAGATCATACATACTATTTCAAGGCTCATGTCCAGCAAGATCATACATAATATTCAAGGCTCATGTCCAGCAAGATCATACATACTATTTCAAGGCTCATGTCCAGCAAGATCATACATACTATTTCAAGGCTCATGTCCAGCAAGATCATACATACTATTCAAGGCTCATGTCCAGCAAGATCATACATACTATTTCAAGGCTCATGTCCAGCAAGATCATACATACTATTCAAGGCTCATGTCCAGCAAGATCATACATACTATTTCAAGGCTCATGTCCAGCAAGATCATACATAATATTCAAGGCTCATGTCCAGCAAGATCATACATACTATTTCAAGGCTCATGTCCAGCAAGATCATACATACTATTTCAAGACTCATGTCCAGCAAGATCATACATACTATTTCAAGGCTCATGTCCAGCAAGATCATACATACTATTTCAAGGCTCATGTCCAGCAAGATCATACATACTATTTCAAGGCTCATGTCCAGCAAGATCATACATACTATTTCAAGGCTCATGTCCAGCAAGATCATACATACTATTTCAAGGCTCATGTCCAGCAAGATCATACATACTATTTCAAGGCTCATGTCCAGCAAGATCATACATACTATTTCAAGGCTCATGTCCAGCAAGATCATACATACTATTTCAAGGCTCATGTCCAGCAAGATCATACATACTATTTCAAGGCTCATGTCCAGCAAGATCATACATACTATTTCAAGACTCATGTCCAGCAAGATCATACATACTATTTCAAGGCTCATGTCCAGCAAGATCATACATACTATTCAAGGCTCATGTCCAGCAAGATCATACATACTATTTCAAGGCTCATGTCCAGCAAGATCATACATACTATTTCAAGGCTCATGTCCAGCAAGATCATACATAATATTCAAGGCTCATGTCCAGCAAGATCATACATACTATTTCAAGGCTCATGTCCAGCAAGATCATACATACTATTCAAGGCTCATGTCCAGCAAGATCATACATACTATTTCAAGGCTCATGTCCAGCAAGATCATACATACTATTCAAGGCTCATGTCCAGCAAGATCATACATACTATTTCAAGGCTCATGTCCAGCAAGATCATACATACTATTTCAAGGCTCATGTCCAGCAAGATCATACATAATATTCAAGGCTCATGTCCAGCAAGATCATACATACTATTTCAAGGCTCATGTCCAGCAAGATCATACATACTATTTCAAGGCTCATGTCCAGCAAGGTCTTACATAATATTTCAAGACTTGAATGATTAAATATATCTGCTGCTATGTATTAAATTTTACTTAAGTAAGATATTTCATCATTGTTAATAGTGCTCAAGTTTAAAGCTGCATTCTCACAGACTGACTGTTTTGACCAAAAAAATGTCTGAAAACCAGTGATATAAGATTGCTGATAGATCAGGATACATTTTTATATATCTTGACCGTTTTGACAAAAAATGTCTGAAAACCAGTGATATAACATTGCTGATAGAAGATCAGATAACAATTTTACATATCTTTGTTTGAAATTTGATATTTATGGTTAAAAGCGTTACCTATGCTTTAAGAAAATGAACTCTTTTGACAGTGTTTCAAACAACACAGATCTGTTCTATTGTGAGTCATTTTATATGATTGACTGAATTGAAGGCAATGATACCCAAATCATTAATCTGTGTGGTTGCAGTTTTAAAGGTGCAGGTCCGTCAAGGTCAGTTGGTGGGTGATCTCATCAGAATTTAATGAAGAATCATACATTCAATGATGCAATTCAACTTTAATATTCATTTTAATGAGAAATAATGAACACCATGAACTCTGATTTTTTCCCTTTTTTATGACAAATTTATCATTTCTGTAGAAAATGTCTGATACTATCATACAAATTATAGCAAAACAGACAAAAAATGGTTGTACAGAATTAATATTTATTTAAATATTAATATTTAAATATCTATTAAAAGAGTTGTTCAAATAATAAATTATTATGATGCACATTGTAAATGTAAAACATAACTAAAGTACAAGGACACTACATATTTTTTATATATATTTATATGATTAGTGAATAATAATATCTCTTATGATAATGATAATAATAATAAGTGTTGAATACTAAGCACTTAACATATTATACATGTATGAATATCAATAATAACAGTCAAAAAACAACAGTTCAACCAACAAAAGAGATCCAAGTACTAGCAATGGGAATCAAACCAATATGACCTGACAACCTACAGCAGCAGTTCAATCATCACTTCATTGCGGTCAAATCAGGCTAAACTAGATATCCATCCATTAAATGCAGTCCAACCAACACTTGTGGTCAAACCAACACTTCTTGTCCATCCATTAAAAGTTGTTCAACCAAAACTTGTAAATCAACTGATTATAGCTGTCTGATAAAAAAAAACAACAGGGGAGGTAATCGGGTACGACGAAAGCCATTTTACACGAGCTTGTAAATTTTCAAATTAATCTAAATTATCACCACCGATACATTAATTATGGCTACAGGTTATAACAGCCAACCTACAACTCCATACACTGGACGATTTGCACCCTTACAAGACGATTTCCAGGAAGCAAAAGGGTGAAAACGTGCACGACGTTTCACCAGTACCCCACCCACAGACACTCTCAGAGGATCTCAGCAAGGTACTGATAAATACTACAAGGCATGGCTTCCACTTGGCGACTTTAATACACTTGATAATGATGATAAACTCTCATCGATATATAATGTATTATCTTCACATCTAGCACCACTCAAAATACGTGTTGATACTATTGAGGCCCGTACGTTTCTAGAATTGGCACGTCAGGATGTCACAGATAAACGTTTACGTGCGCTAGAATACAGGTCTATTGGCATCGATGTAAAACTTAGATCATGCAGTCTGTTGTTTGCTGGGTTGGAGGAGCGTGAACATGAAGACACAACGGAGGTTATACGTTCCGTGCTCTTCGACAAGCTCCGGTTGGCCTCCGACTCATTCTCCATACGTCACGCGACGCGAATAGGTAGACGCCGACTCATTCGTGGTAAGGTCATCCATAGGTCCATCCTGGTCACCTTCTCAGACCGCTTCCAAGTAGGCCATATTCTGGAAAATGCAAACAAGCTTAGAAATACAAATATCAGTATGAATAGAGACTACCCTGCCGAAATATCAAACGCAAGGCGCGAGCTATGGCCTGAATATATGAAGGCAAAAAGAAATCATGGACCAGACCGTGTTAAACTTCGATACCCAGCGGCATTAGAAATCGACAAAATGGTGACAGAAGACAAATTTCCTTACTGGCATATTATTATCAACAGGCCAAGAGACAGTGATATTCACCATGCTGTTGAATCTACTGTTAAAATAAACACTATCTTCATGATCGAACAAGCTAACACAAACCTTAAAGCAAATCCAAAAGTTCAGGAGTCGAGGCCCCCACACCGCCGGCTGCCTGATATGGAGACAGAAAACTCGCAGCCGTCCGACACAGATGACTCTGACTCCGAATGTAGCTACGCCTCGGTTATGGCTAATCGTCAAACATTGGACCAGCAAGCGCAGATCCCACAAACAGTTACCTGTGCACAATGGAAGCCGCGCCCAGGCTCCACGTCACGTCCCACTCCGGAAAGCGGGGAAAGAAGTGTGGCCAATAGTGCTCCCCCGTCGATGACCAACGTCCACGCCGTCCCGCCGGTGACAGACGCCCGTGCGACCCCGCCGGTGATCAATGCATCTGTGGCTCCGCCTGTTACCGAAGTCCCAGCGGCCCCGCCTATCAACAATGCCCCTGCGTCTCCATTTGTGACAAATGCCCCAGGAGGTCCGAATAGCATGTCAAAGGCCTAGGACTGGCCGGGGAGGGTCTCTGTGCCAGACAACAAGTGTCATCTTGACAACCTGAAATTTGGGACATTGAATGTTTGTGGACTTAAGCAAAGAATGCAATACGAAGAATTTACAAAACTTATAAATGAATTTGATCTCTTTTGTGTAACAGAAACTAAGTTACATATGTATGACATTATTATGACATTATTTTGTTAGAAAATTATACTTTTTTGTCAAAACCCAGAATGCAAAAAACTAAGCGCAAGTCTGGTGGAATAGGTGTATACATTAAATCGTCTCTTCAGAATTTTATTAGAATTGTAGAAAGTGATTGTGAATATGTATTATGGATGGAAATATCGAACGACATCTTAAATCTATCACATCCCTTGTTAGTAGGAACTATTTATGTACCTCCTGATAAATCCAAATATTACAACTAGGGATGGAAACCGGATACCAAATCGATATCCGGATATTCGTATCAAGTATTCGAATACTATCCGGATACTCGTATCAAATTGTTTTCATAATAAGTAAATTTCCTTTTATATGTCACCAACCTGTTATTTGACATAATTGTCCACTTAATTTATAGATCGTCATATGGCAATTTCACTTTTTCATTCATTCGTTCTCAGTCTTAATAATTTATAATGTTATAATCAAAGCTAAACTCATTTTACGTCATTAAACTCATGATGAATACCACATAAAACACCTCGCGAATTTGATAGTCACTTCGGCCGAGGTGGTTGCTTGGTTACTGCCACGTGCTTTCGACTTTGTTATTTATCAGCAGGTTTCATGTTAAATGACGCTTTGATTATTTGAGTACAACAATGATATTTACTCTTCACTCGAACAAGAAATCATCACTATGGTAGCCAAATCGCCAAACCTGTTACTTACAGGTGATACTAATGCCCATACCTCTAATCTACCAGATTTTATCAAGGTAGACGGTTTCCTCGCAGACTATTTTGATTTTGATGAGGAACTATTTAAGTATATGAATGCAGCTGAAATCCTAGAAACACTTCAAATTCAAATTAACAGACACACCACAGATAACAGAGTTAATATAGCTGGTCAGAGATTATTAGACATCTGTAAAAAACAATAATCTGACAATGTGTAACGGAAGACTAGGAAATGATAAACACATTGGCAAAAGTACATTTAGACAAAATTCAGTCATTGACTATGATATTGTATCCACTTCGCTCATCGATAGAGTTGTTTCCTTTGATATAAACGAATTGGACTGCCTGTTTTCGGATGGCCATAACCTTCTTAGATTAACTTTAAATATCAAATGCAAAATACCCGCCAAACAACTAAACGAAAACCCAGATGACAGTAAAATAACAAATCCGAAATGGAAGGACACAAAATCAATAGAATTCACCCAAAACATAAACGCCCAGAAAATAGAAGAAACGATGAGCTATTTATCAAATATTGACTAATGCAGAAAACCTCATTAACCTCGCAACCAACAACATCTCTGAAATATTTAACGAGTCTGCACACAAAACTTTTAATAAAAGAGCAAAATATAATTATAATACTAATAACAAACCGTGGTTCGGTCCAATATGCCAAAATGCTAGAAAAATGTATAACCAAGCAAAAAAGAAATACCAATTAAATAAAACTGAACTCAATAAAGATAACTTAATACAGGCAAGTAAACATTATAAAATGATAATGAATAAATTTATTCGCAAGCAAAAGCACAATAATGAAATTAGGCTAAGAAAACTTAATTCAAAGAACTCCAAAGATTATTGGAAAGAATTAAATAGTTTAAACAAAAAGACCAATATCAAATACCCGGAGCTCAGTAAGATGTACGAGCATTTTAAAACAATTGGGTCAAACGATAATGAAAGTAGTGGACCGAAACCCGCTCTTTTAAAAGAAAATGACATTAACAATGACGATATTATTTTGAACTCCACAATTACAAAACAGGAAATTGAAAAGGCAATCAGTAAATTAAAAAATGGGAAGGCTTATGCAAACGACCTTATTCAAAATGAGTACATTAAATGTACTAAAGACACTATGCTACCAATTTATGAAGGTCTATTCAACGCCGTTTTCGACAGTGGAATTATCCCACAATCTTGGCAGGAAGGTATTATAAGACCCATATACAAAAATAAAGGGTCAACAGAGGACCCGGCTAACTATAGACCAATCTGTATCTTGAGCTGCCTCGGCAAACTATTCTCGTCAGTTTTAAATGAAAGACTTAACAGATATCTCAAAACCCAGGAAATACTCCGTGAAAATCAAGCAGGTTTTAGATCATCATATTCTACGATTGATCACATATTCAGTCTTAATTTCCTTTTCGACTATATGAGACTCTCTAAAGATAAGCTATTTATAGCATTTATAGATTGTTCTCAAGCCTTTGACTCAGTCTGGCACGATGGTCTCTACCATAAACTTCTATTTAACCAGATTAACGAGAACTTTTTCAGAGCCATAAAGACTATATATGAAAACATCAAAACATGTGTAAAGATAGACAATAAAAAGTCATGTCATTTCAAAAGTACATGCGGAGTCAAACAAGGCGATCAAATAAGCCCAGTGCTGTTTAGCTTATACTTAAATGATCTGGAAACATATATACGTTCAAACATAAACACGGGCATAACGATCGAGAGTGAAACGATGACAAATTTCTTCAACCTGCTAATTATGTCTCCCCCTCTCTGGGGGAGACATATTGTTTTTGCCCTGTCCGTCAGTCCGGTAGTCCGTCAGTCCGTCCGTACGTCACACTTCGTTTCCGATCGATAACTGGAAAACCGCATGACCTAGGATCACCAAACTTGGTAGGGAGGTTGGTCGTGAGGTGTAGAGGATCCCTATTGTTTTTGGGGTCACTAGGTCAAAGGTCAAGGTCGCGGCGACCCCCAATATAAAAAACATTTCTGCTCAAAATCTTGAGAACGGTTTGACCTAGGTTCACCAAACTTGGTAGGGAGGTTGGTCATGAGGTGTAGAAGATCCCTATTGTTTTTGGGGTCACTAGGTCAAAGGTCAAGGTCGCGGCGACCCCCAATGTAAAAAACATTTCCGCTCAATATCTTGAGAATGGTTTGACCTAGGTTCACCAAACTTGGTAGGGAGGTTGATCATGAGGTTTAGAAAACTCCTATATTTTGGGGGGTCACAAGGTCAAAGGTCAACGTCGCTGTGACCTCTAATGTAAAAAAATATTTCCGTGCAATATCAGGAGAATGCTTTGATCTAGGTTCACCAAACTTTGAAGTGAGGTTGGTCATGATGTCTAGATGATCCCAATTGTTTTGGGGGTAACAAGGTCAATAGTCAAGGTCGTGGTGACCTTCCATGTAAAAATCATTTGCGTGTAATATCTTTATGTCTCCCCCATTCATGGGGAGACATATTGTTTTTGCCCTGTCCGTCAGTCAGTCCATCAGTCTGTCAGTCAGTCAGTCAGTACGTCACACTTCGTTTCCGCCCAATAACTATAGAACTCTTAGACCCAGGAACTTCATACTTGGTATGCTAGTTGGTCATGACTAGTAGATGACCCCTATTGAATTTGGGGTCACTAGGTCAAAGATCAGGGTCAACGTGACCTTGAGGTGAAGAAACGGTTTCCACTCAATAACTAAAGATCTTCGTTTCCGCCCAATAACTATAGAACTCTTAGACCCAGGAACTTCATACTTGGTATGCTAGTTGGTCATGACTAGTATATGACCCCTATTGAATTTGGGGTCACTAGGTCAAAGATCAGGGTCAACGTGACCTTGAGGTGAAGAAACGGTTTCCACTCAATAACTAAAGATCCTTTGGGTCCAGGAACTTCATACTTGGTATGCTAGTTGTTCATGACTATTAGATGACTCCTATTGATTTTGAGATCAAAAGGTCAAAGGTCAAGGTTACCTTCAGGTAAAAAATGTTATGTTGGCAGTGACCTTAAGGTTAAAAATGGTTTCTGCTCAATAACTAAAGAAAGCTTGTACCCAGGAACTTCATAGTTGTTCATGACTAGTAGATGACTCCTATTGATTTTGAGATCAGTAGGTCAATGGTCAAGGTCACCGTGACCTTGAGGTGAAGAAACTGTTTCCGCTCAATAACTAGAGAACGCTTGCAACCAGGAATTTCATACTTGGTATGCTAGTTGGTCATGACTAGAAGATGACCCATATTGATTTTGAGATCACTAGGTCAAAGGTCAAGGTTGCCATGACCTTGAAGTGAAGAAAAAGTTTCCGCTCAATAACTAAAGATCCTTTGGTTTCAGGAACTTCATACTTGGTAAGCTAGTTGTTCATGACTAGAAGATGACCCCTATTGATTTTCAGATCAAAAGGTCAAAGGTCAAGGTTACCTTCAGGTAAAAAATGATACGTTGGCGGTGACCTTAAGCTTAAAAATGGTTTCTGCTCAATAACTTAAGAACGCTTGTACCCAGGAACTTCATTCTTGGTACGCTAGTCGGTCATGACTAGTAGATGACCCCTATTGATTTTGAGATCAGTAGGTCAAAGGTCAAGGTTGCCATGACCTTGAGTTGAAGAAATGGTTACCGCTCAGTAACTAAAGAACACTTGCACCCAAGAACTTAATACTTGGTATGCAAGTTGGTTATGTAGATGATCCCTATTGATGTTGTGATCAGTAGGTAAAAGGTCATGGTCACGATGACTGTGAGCTGAAAAATGGTTTCCGATCAATAATTGAATAACGCTTGCGCCCAGGAACTTCATACAATGCAAACTTCGTTTACATTTTCCATGATTAATCAACAACACTTTCTTCTCTTCACTATTTAATATAATCGAATAAACCAAACTTCACTGTTGGTTTGTCTCCAGTCCAAAGTTACAAATTTCATGTCCATCATTTATTTTTTCTCAGCTACGACCACACAATAGGGGAGACAAGCGCTTTTTCAAAAAAGCAATCTCTAGTTTTACTTTATGTTGACGATACAGTCCTTTTTGGTCGCAATGAAAAAGATTTCCAAGATACACTTCATGTGTTCCAAAATTATTGCAATCAATGGAAACTAAACATTAACAAAGGTAAAACTAAAATAATGATTTTTGGTGCCAGAAAAACAGATAAATTCCGTTTTATGATTGATAATGATAATATATTGAAATTGTTAAAAGCTATAAATATCTCGGAACTCTTTTCTCAAGTAATGGAAGCTTTAAATCAGCAAGACAACATATAGCTAACCAAGCAAACAAAGCAATGTACTTACTAGTACTAAGAATACATAATCTTGATATTCCAATAGACTTACAATTAAAACTTTTTGACAGCACTATTCTACCAATACTTACATACGGATCGGAAATTTGGGGGGTTTGAAAATATTGATGTCATTGAGAAAGTACATAATGACTTTCTGAGGAAAATCACTAATTCCAGCAAAAGCACACAATTGTATATAGTTTAAGCAGAACTTGGAAGAATCCCCCTTAATATAATTATACGCTCGAAAATGATAAAATTTTGGTCAAAAATCCTAGATCCTAACTCTCTTAAACTGGCATCGTCATGTTATCACTATATGCAGTCTGTTGTTTGCTGGGTTGGAGGAGCGTGAACATGAAGACACAACGGAGGTTATACGTTCCGTGCTCTTCGACAAGCTCCGGTTGGCCTCCGACTCATTCTCCATACGTCACGCGACGCGAATAGGTAGACGCCGACTCATTCGTGGTAAGGTCATCCATAGGTCCATCCTGGTCACCTTCTCAGACCGCTTCCAAGTAGGCCATATTCTGGAAAATGCAAACAAGCTTAGAAATACAAATATCAGTATGAATAGAGACTACCCTGCCGAAATATCAAACGCAAGGCGCGAGCTATGGCCTGAATATATGAAGGCAAAAAGAAATCATGGACCAGACCGTGTTAAACTTCGATACCCAGCGGCATTAGAAATCGACAAAATGGTGACAGAAGACAAATTTCCTTACTGGCATATTATTATCAACAGGCCAAGAGACAGTGATATTCACCATGCTGTTGAATCTACTGTTAAAATAAACACTATCTTCATGATCGAACAAGCTAACACAAACCTTAAAGCAAATCCAAAAGTTCAGGAGTCGAGGCCCCCACACCGCCGGCTGCCTGATATGGAGACAGAAAACTCGCAGCCGTCCGACACAGATGACTCTGACTCCGAATGTAGCTACGCCTCGGTTATGGCTAATCGTCAAACATTGGACCAGCAAGCGCAGATCCCACAAACAGTTACCTGTGCACAATGGAAGCCGCGCCCAGGCTCCACGTCACGTCCCACTCCGGAAAGCGGGGAAAGAAGTGTGGCCAATAGTGCTCCCCCGTCGATGACCAACGTCCACGCCGTCCCGCCGGTGACAGACGCCCGTGCGACCCCGCCGGTGATCAATGCATCTGTGGCTCCGCCTGTTACCGAAGTCCCAGCGGCCCCGCCTATCAACAATGCCCCTGCGTCTCCATTTGTGACAAATGCCCCAGGAGGTCCGAATAGCATGTCAAAGGCCTAGGACTGGCCGGGGAGGGTCTCTGTGCCAGACAACAAGTGTCATCTTGACAACCTGAAATTTGGGACATTGAATGTTTGTGGACTTAAGCAAAGAATGCAATACGAAGAATTTACAAAACTTATAAATGAATTTGATCTCTTTTGTGTAACAGAAACTAAGTTACATATGTATGACATTATTATGACATTATTTTGTTAGAAAATTATACTTTTTTGTCAAAACCCAGAATGCAAAAAACTAAGCGCAAGTCTGGTGGAATAGGTGTATACATTAAATCGTCTCTTCAGAATTTTATTAGAATTGTAGAAAGTGATTGTGAATATGTATTATGGATGGAAATATCGAACGACATCTTAAATCTATCACATCCCTTGTTAGTAGGAACTATTTATGTACCTCCTGATAAATCCAAATATTACAACTAGGGATGGAAACCGGATACCAAATCGATATCCGGATATTCGTATCAAGTATTCGAATACTATCCGGATACTCGTATCAAATTGTTTTCATAATAAGTAAATTTCCTTTTATATGTCACCAACCTGTTATTTGACATAATTGTCCACTTAATTTATAGATCGTCATATGGCAATTTCACTTTTTCATTCATTCGTTCTCAGTCTTAATAATTTATAATGTTATAATCAAAGCTAAACTCATTTTACGTCATTAAACTCATGATGAATACCACATAAAACACCTCGCGAATTTGATAGTCACTTCGGCCGAGGTGGTTGCTTGGTTACTGCCACGTGCTTTCGACTTTGTTATTTATCAGCAGGTTTCATGTTAAATGACGCTTTGATTATTTGAGTACAACAATGATATTTACTCTTCACTCGAACAAGAAATCATCACTATGGTAGCCAAATCGCCAAACCTGTTACTTACAGGTGATACTAATGCCCATACCTCTAATCTACCAGATTTTATCAAGGTAGACGGTTTCCTCGCAGACTATTTTGATTTTGATGAGGAACTATTTAAGTATATGAATGCAGCTGAAATCCTAGAAACACTTCAAATTCAAATTAACAGACACACCACAGATAACAGAGTTAATATAGCTGGTCAGAGATTATTAGACATCTGTAAAAAACAATAATCTGACAATGTGTAACGGAAGACTAGGAAATGATAAACACATTGGCAAAAGTACATTTAGACAAAATTCAGTCATTGACTATGATATTGTATCCACTTCGCTCATCGATAGAGTTGTTTCCTTTGATATAAACGAATTGGACTGCCTGTTTTCGGATGGCCATAACCTTCTTAGATTAACTTTAAATATCAAATGCAAAATACCCGCCAAACAACTAAACGAAAACCCAGATGACAGTAAAATAACAAATCCGAAATGGAAGGACACAAAATCAATAGAATTCACCCAAAACATAAACGCCCAGAAAATAGAAGAAACGATGAGCTATTTATGAAATTGATAAATAATGCGGAAAACCTCATTAACTTTGCAACCAACACCATCTCTGAAATATTTAACGAGTCTGCACACAAAACCTTTACTAAAAGAGCAAAATATAATTATAATACTAATAACAAACCGTGGTTCGGTCCAATATGCCAAAATGCTAGAAAAATGTATAACCAAGCAAAAAAGAAATACCAATTAAATAAAACTGAACTCAATAAAGATAACTTAATACAGGCAAGTAAACATTATAAAATGATAATGAATAAATTTATTCGCAAGCAAAAGCACAATAATGAAATTAGGCTAAGAAAACTTAATTCAAAGAACTCCAAAGATTATTGGAAAGAATTAAATAGTTTAAACAAAAAGACCAATATCAAATACCCGGAGCTCAGTAAGATGTACGAGCATTTTAAAACAATTGGGTCAAACGATAATGAAAGTAGTGGACCGAAACCCGCTCTTTTAAAAGAAAATGACATTAACAATGACGATATTATTTTGAACTCCACAATTACAAAACAGGAAATTGAAAAGGCAATCAGTAAATTAAAAAATGGGAAGGCTTATGCAAACGACCTTATTCAAAATGAGTACATTAAATGTACTAAAGACACTATGCTACCAATTTATGAAGGTCTATTCAACGCCGTTTTCGACAGTGGAATTATCCCACAATCTTGGCAGGAAGGTATTATAAGACCCATATACAAAAATAAAGGGTCAACAGAGGACCCGGCTAACTATAGACCAATCTGTATCTTGAGCTGCCTCGGCAAACTATTCTCGTCAGTTTTAAATGAAAGACTTAACAGATATCTCAAAACCCAGGAAATACTCCGTGAAAATCAAGCAGGTTTTAGATCATCATATTCTACGATTGATCACATATTCAGTCTTAATTTCCTTTTCGACTATATGAGACTCTCTAAAGATAAGCTATTTATAGCATTTATAGATTGTTCTCAAGCCTTTGACTCAGTCTGGCACGATGGTCTCTACCATAAACTTCTATTTAACCAGATTAACGAGAACTTTTTCAGAGCCATAAAGACTATATATGAAAACATCAAAACATGTGTAAAGATAGACAATAAAAAGTCATGTCATTTCAAAAGTACATGCGGAGTCAAACAAGGCGATCAAATAAGCCCAGTGCTGTTTAGCTTATACTTAAATGATCTGGAAACATATATACGTTCAAACATAAACACGGGCATAACGATCGAGAGTGAAACGATGACAAATTTCTTCAACCTGCTAATTATGTCTCCCCCTCTCTGGGGGAGACATATTGTTTTTGCCCTGTCCGTCAGTCCGGTAGTCCGTCAGTCCGTCCGTACGTCACACTTCGTTTCCGATCGATAACTGGAAAACCGCATGACCTAGGATCACCAAACTTGGTAGGGAGGTTGGTCGTGAGGTGTAGAGGATCCCTATTGTTTTTGGGGTCACTAGGTCAAAGGTCAAGGTCGCGGCGACCCCCAATATAAAAAACATTTCTGCTCAAAATCTTGAGAACGGTTTGACCTAGGTTCACCAAACTTGGTAGGGAGGTTGGTCATGAGGTGTAGAAGATCCCTATTGTTTTTGGGGTCACTAGGTCAAAGGTCAAGGTCGCGGCGACCCCCAATGTAAAAAACATTTCCGCTCAATATCTTGAGAATGGTTTGACCTAGGTTCACCAAACTTGGTAGGGAGGTTGATCATGAGGTTTAGAAAACTCCTATATTTTGGGGGGTCACAAGGTCAAAGGTCAACGTCGCTGTGACCTCTAATGTAAAAAAATATTTCCGTGTAATATCAGGAGAATGCTTTGATCTAGGTTCACCAAACTTTGAAGTGAGGTTGGTCATGATGTCTAGATGATCCCAATTGTTTTGGGGGTAACAAGGTCAATAGTCAAGGTCGTGGTGACCTTCCATGTAAAAATCATTTGCGTGTAATATCTTTATGTCTCCCCCATTCATGGGGAGACATATTGTTTTTGCCCTGTCCGTCAGTCAGTCCATCAGTCTGTCAGTCAGTCAGTCAGTACGTCACACTTCGTTTCCGCCCAATAACTATAGAACTCTTAGACCCAGGAACTTCATACTTGGTATGCTAGTTGGTCATGACTAGTAGATGACCCCTATTGAATTTGGGGTCACTAGGTCAAAGATCAGGGTCAACGTGACCTTGAGGTGAAGAAACGGTTTCCACTCAATAACTAAAGATCTTCGTTTCCGCCCAATAACTATAGAACTCTTAGACCCAGGAACTTCATACTTGGTATGCTAGTTGGTCATGACTAGTATATGACCCCTATTGAATTTGGGGTCACTAGGTCAAAGATCAGGGTCAACGTGACCTTGAGGTGAAGAAACGGTTTCCACTCAATAACTAAAGATCCTTTGGGTCCAGGAACTTCATACTTGGTATGCTAGTTGTTCATGACTATTAGATGACTCCTATTGATTTTGAGATCAAAAGGTCAAAGGTCAAGGTTACCTTCAGGTAAAAAATGTTATGTTGGCAGTGACCTTAAGGTTAAAAATGGTTTCTGCTCAATAACTAAAGAAAGCTTGTACCCAGGAACTTCATAGTTGTTCATGACTAGTAGATGACTCCTATTGATTTTGAGATCAGTAGGTCAATGGTCAAGGTCACCGTGACCTTGAGGTGAAGAAACTGTTTCCGCTCAATAACTAGAGAACGCTTGCAACCAGGAATTTCATACTTGGTATGCTAGTTGGTCATGACTAGAAGATGACCCATATTGATTTTGAGATCACTAGGTCAAAGGTCAAGGTTGCCATGACCTTGAAGTGAAGAAAAAGTTTCCGCTCAATAACTAAAGATCCTTTGGTTTCAGGAACTTCATACTTGGTAAGCTAGTTGTTCATGACTAGAAGATGACCCCTATTGATTTTCAGATCAAAAGGTCAAAGGTCAAGGTTACCTTCAGGTAAAAAATGATACGTTGGCGGTGACCTTAAGCTTAAAAATGGTTTCTGCTCAATAACTTAAGAACGCTTGTACCCAGGAACTTCATTCTTGGTACGCTAGTCGGTCATGACTAGTAGATGACCCCTATTGATTTTGAGATCAGTAGGTCAAAGGTCAAGGTTGCCATGACCTTGAGTTGAAGAAATGGTTACCGCTCAGTAACTAAAGAACACTTGCACCCAAGAACTTAATACTTGGTATGCAAGTTGGTTATGTAGATGATCCCTATTGATGTTGTGATCAGTAGGTAAAAGGTCATGGTCACGATGACTGTGAGCTGAAAAATGGTTTCCGATCAATAATTGAATAACGCTTGCGCCCAGGAACTTCATACAATGCAAACTTCGTTTACATTTTCCATGATTAATCAACAACACTTTCTTCTCTTCACTATTTAATATAATCGAATAAACCAAACTTCACTGTTGGTTTGTCTCCAGTCCAAAGTTACAAATTTCATGTCCATCATTTATTTTTTCTCAGCTACGACCACACAATAGGGGAGACAAGCGCTTTTTCAAAAAAGCAATCTCTAGTTTTACTTTATGTTGACGATACAGTCCTTTTTGGTCGCAATGAAAAAGATTTCCAAGATACACTTCATGTGTTCCAAAATTATTGCAATCAATGGAAACTAAACATTAACAAAGGTAAAACTAAAATAATGATTTTTGGTGCCAGAAAAACAGATAAATTCCGTTTTATGATTGATAATGATAATATATTGAAATTGTTAAAAGCTATAAATATCTCGGAACTCTTTTCTCAAGTAATGGAAGCTTTAAATCAGCAAGACAACATATAGCTAACCAAGCAAACAAAGCAATGTACTTACTAGTACTAAGAATACATAATCTTGATATTCCAATAGACTTACAATTAAAACTTTTTGACAGCACTATTCTACCAATACTTACATACGGATCGGAAATTTGGGGGGTTTGAAAATATTGATGTCATTGAGAAAGTACATAATGACTTTCTGAGGAAAATCACTAATTCCAGCAAAAGCACACAATTGTATATAGTTTAAGCAGAACTTGGAAGAATCCCCCTTAATATAATTATACGCTCGAAAATGATAAAATTTTGGTCAAAAATCCTAGATCCTAACTCTCTTAAACTGGCATCGTCATGTTATCACTATATGCTACATACGCAATTAAAGTCAAAATGGTTAGTTTACATACAAAAAAACACTAAACGATGTAGCCCTTTCAAATGTTTGGTTCCAACAAGCATCTATAAACCTTAAGTCGCTCGACAAATTGGTAAAACACATTCTAACTGACCAGTTTAAACAGTCCTGGCATGCAAACATCAATAATACAAATAAAAGCAAAAACTTTAACCTATTTAAAGAACACACTGAACAAGCTCTCTACCTAAAGATGAAAAATGATGCTCTTTATTTAGGTTCAGATCTGCAAACCACAAATTAGCTATTGAAAGGGGTAGATGGCAAAGCACAACCAAGGCTTATAACGAAAGAAAGTGTGATTTTTTGCTCATTAGACATTGGCGATGAATACCACACGCTACTAGTCTGTAAGAAATTCAAAAACCCAAGAATTAAATACATCTCACCATTATTTTTTAACCGCCCTAACATTGTGAAATATAAGCTATTAATGACAAGTACAGATATAGACACTCTTGAAAATTTATTCGAAGGTTTATTCGAATTATATTTAAATCATGCAACCGAACTTAACAATACTTCACATCATATTCTAACATATAAAATTAAAATTAAAAAACAAAAAAAGGATACAAGATATAACACAGCACTTAACTGAAAGAAATAGAAAAAAAAAAAACTTACCCTACAAATAAATCCTTAGCTTCATCAGTCGCCGATCGATGGCCAAATTTACCACCAAAGTATTCGTTCATTCACTAAAATATTCCTATTCATGCATCCGCACTAAACTCACGCAGAAAACGAGGAACAAATACATCTACACTGGCGGTACGCTTTGATTACTCATCTGTCGTTTAATATTTATAACTGTAACCTTATCCGCTATGTATAACTCATTCTTAACCCAAATTTCTAGTATTGTATATATCTTATCCATAATGAACAAGAACACTCCCAATCTCCCCCGGCAATGTCTTGCCAATACAAGTAGATATCTATTACACTAAATATTAATTGATACTTAACCTTGAAACGTATTTGTCTCCATATTGAATTTCAGTGTCGTTATGATATGTATAAATTGACTATATCTGTAGTATGATTGATATTACCAAATATATGATTACCTTCACTTGTGTAACATGCAAATCTGATACTACTATCACTCTGTATAACATTGTACTTGCCAATGATATGTTTTCACGAAAAATTATATAGCCAGACAGAGCCCCTGGTGTTTTATACCGCGGTCTAAACAACGTAGTTGACACGGTGTGATTATGCCCCATTTTGTAGACGGGATAAAACAACAGTGGCCCTGCTAAGCCTTTATACATGTACATGTATTATAATATATGATTATTGTATTTCGTACTATTAATCAGTTATTTCGAATTCCTGTACCCGATTACCAATATTTTAACATGCGTTTTTTATATATCCTATTCATGTTGTTGCATACATTGTAACCTGAACTAGTAAATAAAACGAGTTTTGAGTTGAGTTGAGTTGATAAACAATAGCTCATGTCTATCCAACAGTGATTCAAATAACACTAGTTGTCAATCACACATTCTGTCCAACAAGCAGTCCAACTAACTCTTCCGGTCCAACCATTTAAAATTGTTCAACCAACATGTATGGTCCAGCCAATATAGCAGTCCAGTAAGCAATAGATGCCCAACCAACAATAGTGTTTCAACAGGCACTAGCTGTCCATCACGTTGCTACCAATCTAGCAGCCCAACCAATTGTTGAGATGTTCTTCATTGAAAGTACAAGAATGTACATGATCTCAGAAGATATCATCAGCATATTTGAATCATATCTGTAAAGAAAGGAATGGAACATAAAAAGTATATTTTTTTTTTTAAAAAGTAAGTTACTCTCAGACTTATTTATGGATGGGTTTTAAAACAATCTGGACTCCGATTTAATTCCAGGCCTGGGTGTATGCGACTAGTCCGGTGGCCATCATCATATTTAAACATAATGCACCAGTCAATTGCAACCACAGCCCCCCCCCCCCCCCCCCAGGTCCGGGGAATAGCAGGGACTTTGACTTTCGATCCAGCCAACCCCGGGTAAAATCCCTGTCCTGCGGGGACGAACTGATGGTTAAACCCCGGCCAAATGCCCCCGCACCCCAGAGACTCTATATAAGGCCCAATCTCGGCTAAATTTGGCGCTATGACAAAACCACCGCGGTCACCCGGCCCTGCGGGGCCACCTGGAAAGTAAAAACAAGGCCCTTTTCCCCCGCTATCCCTGGAATACCCCCGGACGTAGGGGGCGGGGGGGCGTGGTTACAATTGACTGGTGCATAACTAACAAGTAACAAATCATTCAGAAGACTACACAGGCGACAGCATGACATAGTTACTCTTTGTAAGTAAAATGTTTATTACAAAGTAAAAAAAATACAAAGAGCCATATAAATATCAAAATTTATATTGATGATTTATATCAAAGGTGCTCGTCACATTGCCTGGATACAGTTATACATTTTTTTTTATAATTTTTTATTTTTAATATTTTTTTTTATTTTTTTTATTATTTATTTTGGTCAAAATAGTGAATATATGTCATTTAAAAATATTCCACAAGTTTTCATGAAAGAAAATTAGTATAATATATAAATAAATATAAGGTATTCAATGCACCGACCAGAAACTGAAATTCGCCATTACGAAAGAACCGGGAGGTAGAAAAACAACGCATTTTTCACCCCTAAAACAAGTAAAGAACAGACTGACATGCAAACTTTGCGCATGCATTACAAAGAGAAGCTTAAAATATCATTCCTACCGATAAAAACTCGTTGAGTAAGACGCGTATTTATCCAAATAGAACGTTTTTTGTTGCAGTATTTCTACTTTCACTTTGGATAACATTTGAATGTTTTTCCAGTTACGTCATTAAAACAAGTTTGCATGTCAGTCTGTTTTTAACGTGTTTTTTTTTTTGGGGGGGGGGGGGGGGAGGAATCCGTTGTTTTTCAACCTCCCGGTTCTTTCGTAATGGCGAATTTCAGCTTCTGGTCGGTGCATTTTGTTTGCCGTAAAGGTCAATCTTACTAGCATAAAAGTTATATTTTTCTTGTAGATGGGAATCTTACCTTATCAGAACAGTAAAAAATATTAGATTATCACAATTATTTGAGGATCTACGCTCTATTGATTAGGACCGTTTGGAATTGATGATTTTTTGCACATGTTTACCTTATATTTATTTATAAATTATACTAATTTTCTTTCATAAAAAGATGTGGAATATTTTTTTAAATGACACATATTCACTTTCTTGACCGACATAAATAAATAATTAAAAAAATAAATAAAATAATAATTAAAAATAAGAAAATATGAAATAAGTATGTATTACTGTATTCAGGCAATGTGACGAGCACCTGTGATTTATATATGTTCATTCATAAGACTATTACATACATGTACATGTACATGTAGTTATACCTGGTAATGTACATACAGATTCCTCATTATAGATCAATAATGTTAATAATACTACAATAAGAATAGTAACCGCAGTCTTTTCTGAACCATCTACCATAAATATATATATATAACACATTTGTGTTTTTTTAGCTCGACTATTTTAAGAATAAGGTGGGCTTAGTACTATTCGCTCTGGTGTCGGTGTCCGGTTCAAGTTTTAGGGCAAGTTGGGATTTTCACTTATAAGTCCAATACCCTTCATTCAATTGACTTAATACCTCACACAGTTGTTCAGGGCCATCATATAATGGGAATAGATAACTCCTTTATACAAGTTATGGCCCCTGATTGACTATCAAACTTAGGTTAAAGTTTTAGGGCAGGTTGGGATATTTATTAATAACTTCTCTACCATTCGTTCATTTAACTTAATACTTGACACATTTGTTCAGGACCATCACACAATGAGGTTACATAACTCTGTATTATCCTTAATACAAGTTATAGCCCCTGATTGACTTAGATTAAAGGTTTAGGGCAGGTTAAAGTTTTAGAACAAGTTGGGATTTTCACTCATAAGTCCAATACCCTTCATTCAATTGACTTAATACTTTACACAGTTGTTTAGTGCCATCACATAATTAGGTAAGATAACTCTATATCATATTTTATACACATAATGGCCCCTGATTGACTATGGAACTTAGGTTAAAATTTTAGGGCAGGTTGATATATTTATTGATAACTTCTATACCCTTCATTCATATTATCATTAATACAAGTTATGGCACCTCATTGACTTAGGTTAAAGTTTTAGGGCAAGTTAAAGTTTTAGGGCAAGTTGGGATTTTAATAAAAAAACTTCTATACCTTCATTCAATGCACTTAATACTTCGCAGAATTATTGACGACCATCTTACACTAAGGAACATAACTTCATGTTGGCCCTAAATACAAATTATTGCCCTTGAATGTTTTTTTTTTCTTTTTAACTCTTCTTTTAATTTCTTTTGAAAGGCACATTTTTATATTCCTTACCACATTTTCATAAAGGGAAAACAAGTTATTTGAATGACCTGTGTCATTGTTCGGGTGGGCTGGTGTTAGAGCAGCGTCAAAGTCACCTTATGTATTGAATAATTTTGGCTTGGTTTGACATAAAGATACCAAACTTGGTATATGCAAAGACCAAACTTGGTATATGCAAAGAGTTTATGGAGACCTTTTATGGGAATGCGTTTTAGGCCCCTATGATCAAAGTCAAGGTTACTATTAATAGAAAAAGGGTTGGTTTTGAATAACATAAGTAAAGGTCTTCTAATTGGTACCAACTTTGGTATATAGGAAGAGTTTATAGAGACCTTTCCTGAGATTGTGTTTTTGGCCCCGAGAGTTATGGTCTAGGTCAAGGTCAAAATAGAAATATGGTAAGTACTGAATAACTCAAGTAAGGGTTGACATAGTGTGACCAAACTTAGTATATAGGACAAGTTTATGCAGAGCTTTAATGGATGATTTTTGGCCCCCTAGGGTCGTTGTCACTGTTACTAAAAATAGATTACTGTTTCAGTTAAGGCTGACATACTGTGACCAAACTTGATATATGTAGGAAGAGTTTATAGCGCGGACACGAGTATGTGTACTCTGACATTTAAATATCTCGTGTGACTTTGATCTTTGAGTTATGGACCCTGGTCAATGTCACTGCTCATCGTCTCAATGAGGACAACATTTGTACCAAGCATATGGTAATCCATCAATGCATAAGTAAGTTATAGCACGGACACGAAATGTTACAGCCAGACGGACAGACAGACTGATGAAGTGTTTCTGTAATCCCCTCCCCACTCCGTGGCGGGGGATTTGAAATTTGATATCTATAAAATAGTGTAGTTCCATTTTTGCCATTGTTGTGTTTTACCATTCTGTCAATATGTCAAGTTACAGTTGTGCCAATATCTTACAGTCACCATATATGACTTTACAGAATCGTAAAATTATTTAATAACCTCATCATAATGATTACTTATCTTCCTATTGTTTTCTTAAATGTTCTGCAATTTCAATAATTATTTACAAAACATGTTCCTAAAATCAGAGACATTTGACAGTATTATAAGACTTCTCATTCAAGGTTTTGTCTATCTGAACACTGATGTTGACATAATGCTCTGTAGATATCACTATGCTTTTGCTAAGTTTAATTCCCATTAATGTTTAAATAAATTTCTGTACATATATTTAACAATGTTCTGTTTTTCAACATCTCACTTAAACAGTTACAAAATGTTAATTTACAAGAAATACTTGTATTTATATCACTATGTCATTTTGCCATGTTACCCTTCTTTACTACCTGTTATGCTTAAAGCTGCACTCTCACAGATTTACCATTTGTACAACTTTTTTGTTGTTTGTCTTGGAAAGCGCAAATTTTGCGTAAATATCCGCAAACAAATGATTTACGATTACTGACAAAAGATCAAATCACAGATTTTCATATTTCCATTTGAAAATTAATGTCTTATGGCTTAAGCTGTTATTAACAGTTTAAGAAAATTGCATAAAACATCAATTTTTGAACTTAAGTATAAAAATCTGCAATCTTTTTTTTGTCAGCAGTCTTATATAACTGGTTTCAATGGATTTTCGCAAAATATGGCTCGTTCTAAGTCAAAAATGAAAAAGTTGTCAAAACGTTCAATCTGTGAGAGTGCAGCTTTAACTCTGATGAATATATCATTCAATGTCTCTTTTATAGGCACTGACTCTCCATTTACAAACATTAGAATTCATAATGCTTAAAAAAGTATGCCTGTTTCAACTTCTCAACTTACCCTGCTTTTTTTTGCATGACCCTTAACCATTCTATTGTGTGTTGTTGTTTTTCATTTTCGTGATGTATGACTTTTCAAACTTCAAAAATTAATGGCCTTTTGGCTATCAACCATATCAGCAATGCTTATACTGATAATATAAAACTCCAGGCATATCATTTACAGTTTTGGGTTTGACAACTTTCAACTTTTAAGTTAGTAAATCATTTAACAAATATACCTATTTTCAACCCAATTCATTCCAACATAACAACTGAAACTGAGTCTTTTTAAGCCCCCCCCCCCATTTTAAAGATATTTATCACCCAATAAATAGTTTCATTCAAATACTGTGCATTTGCATACTAGGTACATATTACTAGGTTTTCATGCATTTTCATTTGTATTCTTTTCTTTCATACCTGTTATATTCCATTGCTTATGAAATAGTCGCAGCATGTATTTTAGTATTGTATTAATTTGTCTGTGTGCATTCTTATTCCAAGTATTGGTCATAATGTATATGTCGCACTTACACCAAATTATAACAAATATTCGTTCTATTGTTTATTACATTTCAGTACAACTCTACCATTCCCAGCATACATACTAACTCTGTATATTTTTTATCATGCTTATTACTCTTTATTGTATACAAAATGTATATAAAATGTCATATTGCTCATGTTCTTTCTTGTTTGTACATATTTTCACATTTCAGTAATACTCAATGCAGTATTTATTCTTATATTTCAATGTCATATTTTAAAGAATTGAGAAGTTTTACAGGCGAAATAACATTAACACATTTCCACCAAACTTTGTACAAATGCTTCACTTTTCATGTATTAAAACATATTCCTCACTTCATTTCATTGTAACCTATAATTTTCAGCACTTTCTTCGTAAATCGTTTGTGTCATTATATTTCCATGCATATTAAGTGATCAACTTCCTAGTCATACCACTATCGACCTGCATCACAATCTGCTCATCATTCTTATATCTTATGACTTAAAAGTGCATAATGCATGATGATTACATAATGTTTATTACCTATAAGTGTCAGTATATGCTAAACTTGTTTCCTTTGTTTAAAACATCCTGCATGCCTATAAATCATCTACGCCACAGAACAAGGAAAACGACATTAATAATGATGTTCAGACTTCTTTCTTTCAGCTCATGTATAACCAACTTCTTTTAGTTTATGTTAAATGTATTTTTTTAATTGTGTTAAAATCTGTTACATAGGCAAACAGTTTTGTGTGTTTTTCAGTTAGAAACAATGGCTTTGTAATACTTAATTATAACGGTCAACTTGTTTCGCGGATTATTAGCCAAAAGTAAACATTGTTTTAAACAGATGTCCTTAATTAGTTTTTTTGATAAACCTTTGGTGCTACTCTTGTTTAAAGTCAACATTTCACCAAAGTACTTCAAATTCTCAACGTTTTGAACTTTGCCCAGAATTTACCAAATCATGTTGGCATATTTAACATTTCAGCTATCATATCAGCCACTCCAAAAGAAAGCCACCACTGTGGCCATGTTGTATTTTATAAATGTGCATATATTGATACAGTTCATGAATAAAGTTATTTGATACGATTATGGTTTCTGTCATAGATATACCATCAGTTGTACAATTGTTATTGTGTTAAGTTTTATTTTCATTTCAAAACAACAGCCCAATTCTGTCATCTTTTAAGTAACTTCATTTCACTGACATCTACAATCAATGTTTGCCCTCACTTTATTTACTTCGTTCTGACCCTACATATAGACTTGCATAACCAATAGTTGGCCCGCGCTAGCATCCAATTGCTGAATCTTGCAGCAACTTTTGTACTTGTTAGTCATTATACCATTTTCGTATGCATACCTGAATGATAAAGGGTGGACAAATCACGAGGCGAAAACGGGTGTCGCATAACTATTCCGCATCCATGTCCACTCCGCTAATTGGCGCATTTTTGGCATGTTCGCATATTCGCCCCTTCACATGTCGCATTTCTGCCTCGCTTTGTGAGGTTCATTTGCATTTTCGCCCTTTCGTCGAGAAAACGCGAATACACACGGGAAGAAACAACAAACAACAAAAAGAAACAATATTTTGGAAATGTAAGATGTTTATTCCACTTTTCAGTGATTTAACATCTTATACAATGAATACAACGTATATACCAATCGTTTAATTTGGTGCGTACAATGATTTCTCTACTGATGTAACCGTTCTTTAAAGCTGCACTCTCACAGATTGAACGTTTTGACAACTTTTTTAATTTTTGTCTTGGAACGAGCCAATTTATGCAAAAATGAATGGGGACCATGAATATAAGACTGCTGACAAAAAAAGATCGCAGATTTTTAAATTTAAGTTCAAAAATTGATGTTTTATGCATTTTTCTTAAACCGTTAGCCATAAAACATTATTTTTCGAACGGAAATATGAAAATCTACGATCTGATCTTTTGTCAGCAATTTGTTATCATTGGTTTGCAGATATATTTGAGCGCAGTAGATATGCATTGTCCGAATTTACGAGAAATATATACATGTTCTGACCACAAAATGTTATTTCGTGAAGCAAAGTTTTTCTGAGGTATTCATGCCATAAGTGCAACCAATGTCTTAGTGTACGGAAAATTTCAAACCGAATAATCGTGTAAACTTTGCAAAACTGTTACAGCAATCGGAACTCCTCGGCTAGTATCAAGATATGTCTATATCGAAGCTTGCCGGAGATGGCCGAGTTGTTACGATTGCTGTTACAGATGATAGTATTAAGGTGTTAAGAATATGACAATGGTATGCTTTATATTATCTCCGGCAAGCTTCGAGATAGACATATCTTCATACTAGCCGAGGAGTTCCGATTGTTGTAACAGTTTTGCAGAGTTTACACGAGTATTCGGTTTGAAATTTTCCGTACACTAAGACATGGTTGGCATGAATATTTCCTAGCGTGATTGTGTATTCAGTCAAAGAAAGTATTGGTCACTTGATCCATGGACGCCTTGGAAACTTCGGAAATCCACATCAGAGTTGGTTCTTCTTCGCCACTGTGTTTGTGTTACAATAATTATGTTCGAATTACTATTAGTTTATGTTTACTTATAATTAGGATTATGTATGTTTTAGGGTACACATTCAAAGAACCAAACAGTTCGTATTTTAGTGAAACTATATCCAGAATATAGCCTGTCTGATGTCTGGGAAAAAAGAAACATACAGATTTTAGAGCTCTTTGAAAACAGCAACCATCAAAGTTAAAATCGTGATTTGGCAAAACAGATTGTTGTTGGTATATTTACACTCGAAATCACCTTCACTTGTATGTTCTAACAGCGTTCAGCCTTTTAATTATTAAAATTAAAAACGCGATTTTACATTAAATAATGTAAGAAAGTACTTTAATCTATGTTGACCTCCATGTCCTTCCATATTTTTTTGAAGATTTCAAAATCCACACATTTTCATTTTAAAACGACGGAATCAGTTTTAAATGTCACAATTCTACTGTTGGTAGGCAAAATGTAAAATTTACTTCTGTACTTTTTGGTAACCCAACCGGGCTGGCCCCTAAAGGTTACAGACGTTTTAATAAAATCAATATAATACACTATATACAATTGACTAACTTGCACAGGAAATAACTGAAATGTATAGTGTTAAAGGCGCCTAGCACATATAAGTGGAGATAGTTACACATGTGTACTAATCATTAAAAAACGTTTGAACAAAAACAGGGGCGTAGCTAGCCCTTTATTCATGTGGATTCACAATTGTGCTAGGGGATGCTGGGTCATGCCCTCTATGAAAATTTTGAAAACCATGGTGCATTCTGAGCGTTCTGATGTGCTTTATTTAGGTACGGGAAAAGGACAGTTTTTGGATCATGTAGTCAAGTATGCATACTGCAATTTTGGCTGATTTCGTTTTTACTTTTTTGGTCTAAGTCATGTAGATTCAGTCGCGTACTGCAAAGAATTAAACCTAAATAAGTCGTACGTTACCATTTAAGGATTAAAATTCGACTTTTTGCATTTTATTGGGGTATGGTATCTAAAGGGGTATACCAATGAAATGCAAAATGTCGAATTTTATACCTATATCTACATTTATTTAAATGTACATTTCTGTTAAAATAAATATAGTATTCAAGAGCATTTTCTCCTTTTTTCTTTCACTCGTTGTTCTCAACGGTGGTTATATCCGAACAGCTGCAATAACCTAAATCTACAAAACAATGAATGCGCAGAAAAAAATAGTTCCTTATTCATGGTTTGAATTTCTATATTTTCAAGGAAAAGTATATTTTAACAACGTATTATAACTGTATTACAGATAGAAAAATACAACTGGAGTTATGAAAAATTAACAATAACAAGAAAACAACAAAAATATCACCACCTACAAAGTTCTCATTATATCTCGCGATAATTCGCGATACTAGCGTTTGTTAGTCACGAGTTTTCAAATTGGAGAGAAATTCCAGTCTCTTTACTTGTTGAGCGTTATGTTGAAGGATCAGTTGGTGTATGAACCATGTTGGAATACGGTGTGGGGCAAATCAGCAAGTGCATTGTCATTTCTTTGGAAGATAACATCGGATGAAACGACAGTGGGGCAGCGTGTTTAGCAATGGGAACTTTCGCGGAAGGAAAGCCAGAGGACGCGAGAAGGCTTAGTGTTGAACAGAGCTCTTTCTTCTGGATGTTGCTGGAAGCACTACAGTATGTTTTTGTTTCATTTCCTCGATTTTATGTTTTGTCAGATGCTTTCTTTTTACCAAATGTAAATTCCACATTCCGAAATAAGTCGTCATCACTGTCATTAAATATTTCTTCAACTGTTCCATTCATCATGAAATCACAATCTACATTAAAATCAATCAAATCATCGATATTCGTTTTGTTTTAACTGCTTTACTGCAGATTTTAGTTTTGCATGTTGCCAATAATTTTACTACGATTTCATTGAACCAGAATAGTTCCGTAGTAAATATGCCCCGCCCATTAGTATTATTGCGCCCTATGACAGGATAGAAGAATCGAACAAATGCACGCGATTTCGATTGGAAATGCCATTGCACTTTATACAGAAATAATGTGAACTTAATAAACAACATCCATCGTTAAGGAATGAAGAGTTAATGTAAATTTTGTGTATTTGATAAAGTAACCAAATCCGTAGGATGTCTACAAAAAATGCGAGGAAAATGTCAATCTGTGCGACGGCAGCTTTGAATAGATGCTTCATCAAAAATACCAATCGTTTTAAGTAAATCAGAAGCAGGAGCCACTTTCTTTTTTTCAATACTTCACATTCTCACATCTTTCCCTTAAAAAAACCGGTTGTGACCAATGTAACCGCGTAACCCGATATTTGAGAAAGAAAAAAAAAACGCATTTTCAAACATTTGGAAGACTTTGCTGTAACTCATTGTAACTATTGTAACCGTATAAATCTGATCAGATGTCTATCTAAAAACCTAATTTTTGAGGTTGAACTTTGAAAATTGACCGATATTATAGATAGAAAAAAAGAGACTTTTTTCAAACTTTTCAAAACCTTTGCTGTAACTCTTGTAACTATTGTAACCGTAAGATGATAAGATGTAGACCTAAAAACTCGATTTTTGAGGTTGATCTTTGAAAAGTTTCGATGTTACCGGTTTTTAGGCTGTAGGCCGCTAGGCCTGCAGACTTTTATAACCGTATCTCGGAAATCGCATCGGCAGATCGACATAACATTGTTCACTATTGGCGAATTAATGCGCGCACGGGCGTATCAACCCAAGCGCGGTTAGAACTGCGGTGGTCACCGACCTAATTTGCATTTACCTTCACATCGAACATACCTCGTAGGCAATAGCTATGGACTGCGTTCTGCATATGAATTAGCTTGCTATAAATAACGCTGTAATGAGTTCTCAATCTATGTTATTCGGTTAATTTAGTTCGAATAAGCTGCGTTTTGCGTAATAAAACGCAATTTAACTGTACAATAAGCAATTATTTTAATATCGGCGAGTTACAGAACGCAATATAAAAAGCAGAATCCTATAAACCTGTGTTTCGATTTTGCTTTGGCAGCAGACCGATAATATCCACATGTACATTGTAGTTTAGAATAGAATGTGGGTCATCGTATTCGGACAGGTGTACTCCCCGGAAATAAACTCTGCAAAGTCGTCAAAACCTCGAAAACATATAGATCATATTATGATGCAATTAAAAGCTAATGAAGCGTTTAATATAAATTCATAATATTTTAAATTAATGCTTCATTTTATCCTACAATCATTTTCTTGGGGGGATTTAGTTATTTCATGAGTACATTTTCTATGTTTTAAATTTTTTGACATTTTTTATTGAGATTGTTAGTTTATACTTGTGTTTGTAAAATGTATGTCGTATAAAACCATTTTCTTGTGTAAGTACATACTAACAACCTTTTAACCATTAATAAATGAATACTATACACTTTTACCACTCAAATTAAATGGCGTAAAACGTTGACGGGCTATCGACCTGCTACAATTTGTGTCATAGCCATGTAATGCCGAACGGAAAGTATGTGAATATTTCTCAGTTTGTCTCAGTAATTTCAGTCCAATATTTTGAGCATGAAGCATGATGCATATGCATATATATATTTTTTTAAACTGATTTAGCTGGCATACCCTGGTATTAAATTGAATACGCCCAAATTAAGTTTCAAGTGTAGAGTAGATTCTACAAAAATTTCCTTAATGCCTTTTTCGTGGCAGTGCATTGTTCATTAAGGGTTTAATATGCTATTGAGAATTACTCAATACCTTATTAGTAACTATTTAGCGTAGTCCACATTACAAGTGACTTATACTGCATGATCTCATTGAGAATCAACTTTAAACTCTAAAAGTGTTCGCGAAGGAAATTATGAGCGAGCATATACCATCTTTAAATGTTTATGCTAATAATTATGTTTTACAATTACATGACTATACTCACAAAACGTTGCAGGCCGAAAGCCATTCAACGCTTTAAGCGCTTTGATTAAACAATGTAACCCCGTAACCCGATATTTGAATAAAAACAAAATTCGAATCTCTCATCTTATAAGCCGATTTCTGGCGCTTATTGCAGATATGTTGAAGAAAAGTGCAACATACAGGAACAATAAAACTGATAGATCGCCCTGTCATGCAAATATTCGTGGAAGCCCTGTTCAGACGTGTTTTATAATGTAGGAACCTAATTATGAACTTCTTTAAATGGTAACATAGGAACTGATTGACTATGTACACGTTCATCGAAGTGTTTGTGACTTTTTTCACAGGAAAATTGTACCGCACATGCGTGAAACTAACGTTTGCATACTAAATGGGTCACCGAATTAAATCACTACGCCAGTGATTCGCCGGTAGCAATTTTGCGAAAATTGACGTCTCTTTATTTGTACAGAAAAGAAGTATAGAGTGTAAATAAAGTGCAACGAGAAGCATGCATATATTGAAATATCGTTGGAATTTATTCTAGCGCAACTTATTACACTCTAGCTTGCTTCTCCAATTTGTAATAGTTCTAAAAATATTATTAGTGAACGATGGATCATAAACAACGAAAACACTCTCCAATAAGGTATAACATACAATTATCGAACAGAAAGCTCTATCTATAAACATATCATTTCAGATAATTGCTAACAAAACGCTTTAGAAAATTGAAGCAATATGCATATAAGCGGTTTTCAACAAAATTTTAATACAACAGTTACTGTTGTTTAATGCCCACTATACACATAAATACACGTATATATTTCACAGACATAACTGCGGACATTTTTTTCATAATTGACATCAACTTTGGTCTATAATTGTTTGCATTGTATATATTTTCTTTCAATGCTGTTGATTTCAACGAAATGCTGGCATAATAGAGGATGGCTTAAACAGTTTGTTTTCTTGTCTCGGCATTCCGTGGATTGGGAAACACGTTTATAAGTTGGGTTTATTGGCTAAAATAGCCTTCTTTGTTTGGTGGTACGAACGAGTAGCCAAACAAGAGGAAATCTTCTTTATACAATTGCTGTATACCAACAACTGTCTCCTCGCTGACGTCAGAATACGCTGCTTGCAATGCCATGTTTCTTTGATTATGGGTGTCTTCCTTCGACATAGGGTGTTTATGTATTTCGGATAATATAATTTCGGATACTTTGACAACAAAATATGGATCTGTTAAATTCTTAAATCGTTCAGATGGAAAATTGACCTCATTAGTTATGAACCCTTGAATTTGGAAGGCTGACCATGTTCTTCTTGCTAAGTCTGTCCAGTTTAGGCAGTTGTTTTTCACAAGCTTTTTCACCTTGCTATACACCGTTTCAATTACACCTGGCAATTCCGTTTCCACACGGTTACCTTGTAAAGAAGACATTATGAATTCATACTTATCATTGTTAACTTTCATTTGCTGTAAGGTGAACTTTAGATCTTTTGCAAAAGTTTCTTGGTGTACAATTGAAATAGGCACAACATCACATGGCTTACATAACGAAAGGATGGGAGCCCAGTGTCTGTTGAGAGTTTTCCCTTGTGAAGCATCTCGTAGTATCCATTGCAAAAAGTCTTCAAATGAAACTGCCTGTGGGCAAATCATATCAGTTTTATTTGTTATATCTATTTTTGGTATATCAAGAATAAGTTTCCACATTAAAAATAGGTAAAACTTATCAATATATGCAGAATACAATCTAGAATAAGGATTTCTTGCAGAAAGTATTGTCGGGGACTTTGACTCTAACACACTCAAAAGGCTTGATTCGAAACTGTGTGACTGGCTGTGAAGAAACTGCCGGGACTTCTTAAGAATTTTGTTTGCTGCAGTGATTCCATTATCAAGGACAATAAGCGTACGCGTCCAAAATGAACAGCCACATTTCGGTACTTTGCAGTAGCCAATGTTGTACGCCCTAGATCGATAAAACGTGTAGTCTCCAGTAAGATTGTATGATGCATTTTGCAATACGTTAGTGGAACAAATACTTTTCAGCTTGTTTATTTGTAACCTCTGTTCTTTTTCCATTTGAGCAAATTCTGTTCCCACGTCTACAGTATCATCAGCGATGCTTTGAACTACCGGCTGAATTCGCGATCCATTTTCGGGTCTTGCAGGTGTTGGACGGAAGACCACTGTGAGTGTAAATAAAAAAAATATGTTAAGTTAAGGAGTTAATTTTGAAATGTTTGGGTATTTAAGAGATTATTGTAATGCCATATCGTTATTTGAATTTTATTTTACGCAGTAACGCTACAGTAACAGTATGTTTCATCAACGTTGTACAGATCTTTATCATGAGTCTGCATGACGAGAACTTCATAATAAGCCGACTCTTTTTCATGCAATAATCTATTAATGCAATGAGTACGAAGCAACGTTACAAGTATAAAAAGGCAAATTAAATATGAAAATATCGTATTGACGTATTTATTGATAACAACAAAATATGTCACGTGATCGTATATGGAAACACATAGGAACCAAGTTCGTGTAAAGTGTAAAAGTTACTCAAGTTTCAGCCAAGTCCTGTCTCGTGAAGGTAAGAAAAGATAAGATAAGATAAATAATAACCTTCTACTTAAATCATACTATTAGGGAAAAGCCTATAATTTCAAATGCTTTAAAAACCAATACCGCAACATTTTCGTTTATGTCTAGGTATAATATCAGACCATCTTTCATTTTCAATATTCAATTTATGCAATGATACTAACAATCTTGTCAGAGCATTTTTTTATTATTTTTTTTATATTAACTCGCTTCGAATTAAAACTTATCTTTTCCAAAGTTCCTATAAAATGGGGCTCTATTTGAGTTTTCGATTATAGCAAATCATTTTTGAATTAAAGTCTGCTTGACCCGCTGTTACTGACCAAGGCATTGACATTGATAATTCCTTGTGCTAAACGCACATCATGAAAATCAAAATTACAAAGCTATGTTTTAACATTGACACCAAGTTAATACATCTGGGTCTGTTTTTAACATCCTGTAGTAACACATACTACTTAACTGTTATATATTTTCTTTACATTTTAATACCTTTACCCAAACTTTGACAATATGCTGTATGTGGCGTATCCACTGAAAGTGTGATTGTCTAAGAATTTCGGTAAACAAAGCATCTGTTCATAACAATATTATACAGTGACCTTGTAAGTCTAGGGAAAGGTGTGGTTATTAATCTAGTCATTCAACCGAGTGTCAACATCAAAATATCAATACTGAAGTTGAAGGGACTTTTCATCGGCTCCTAACTCTTTAATATAATAGTTCTATAGTTTTGAAATAAACACAGTAATTAAACAACATTAAACACATTATCTAACAATATATTGAAGATGTGTATATTCATGACAGTTCTATGCATCATTTTATATGTATAGCTGTACGATTGTGTATTCGTCTAAAGAAATAAACGGACTGTGAGTAATTGCAGCTCCAAAGAGAAAAACAACAACACAGTAATTAAGTATGATACATATAAAAATAAGAAGAGTATGGACAGTTGTGGTATCCAACAGGATTCGAACTCGGGGTGATTGGATCCCTAGACCAGCAATTGTGCGCCTATATTCATATTTCAAAGTATTTCATCCCATCATTTTTTAGAAAAACAAACAAACAAGCTGTACACATAATGGCAAAAACGTTTGAATTTGACGTAAAGACAATCAAAATATTTGAAATGATACTACATGACCAATAGAAATTGTCGTAAAGATAAAACGAGTTTATGTGTAAATACCTAAATTAAAGATCATATTAATCCTGAAAGCCATCGTTGGCATCCACGGTACTTTATCCGTTATAATCCGTGGGGAAATCGACTGATGGTGGTGGTGTTAGTAGTTTATACTCCGGGTCCCGGCTTGAGCACAATGAAGGGTCCCAGAGTGACAGTTCAACCACCGCACACCTATCCTGGGCGGTGAACCAGTACTAGGTGCCTTCACTTCTGCAAGGAACTGACAATTTCTGGCATGGCAGGGGCAGTGGTACAGTGAGAATGGTCGTAGAAAGGATTTCATAACCAATCACAACAGAAGTGACCAGGTCCGCCCGGGAATCGGATCCTGGTTGTCCGATTAACAGCCCAACGCTCTACCGACTGAGCTAACCGGGCGGACGGAAATCGACTGACAAAATCACGTTCTTATAAATATGCATGTGCCAATTATTCCTCCAATGAAATCGCTTGTTACAATCAAATACCCTCCAGGTACACTGATTTATTAGCAATCGGAAAAGGTTGTTTTTGATGGAAAAGGCTGAGGTGTTCCGATTGATATGATTGTTGTATTCACGTGCAAGTGGTCTACGCAGCTCTTTTGAAATGTGTAGCGTTCTGATGGGCTGAGCTCAATTTCAGCTACCGGCAGACTATTCTTGCAGTGTCTGTCTATATTTTCGAATTTATTCGTTGCAGAACTGCCTCATTAATGATTAAAGATAACGATATGTTCTTAGACAAATTGCCCATGGTACACAACGGAGCACAGCGGCGTAGTTTATCGGGGTTATCCGACGATGCATGTAAAGCCTGCGACCCACAATACGGATACAGGTATTCAATCAAGGCCTTAACCAAAGACATAATGGCCACGAACATTCTATTCAAGAGTATCCAATAAGTGAAGATTTATGGTCCCAGGTTAAATTGTATTGAGTTATTATGTTGTTAGACATGGTGCTACCTACTCGCTTACACAGCAGCCGGTCATGTGATTAAAATTAAATGCATCATATAAGGATGCTCCTTCATGGTATGACTTTCTTTCGAACGAAAGCATTATTTCTTTTAAATAACAGACTCGAATATACATATTTTGAAAATTCGACAGTGGTGCCTGAATTCCTGCTTTTGCTTTGTGAAATTTTTGCTTAACCAAATGTACATTTTACATGGTGGTTAAATCTTTAGTAGCGATATCTCCAGCACATGTTTTGCACTGAACAACACTATCTACAGTTAATGCTTTTATTTCGTCAGTATTTAAAGGGCACATTTGATTTAGTGTTATGTGTGCCTCTAAAGCTTAAATATCAAAATGAAAATACGATCGATGTTCATACCGAGGAAAACCAAGAACGCTTCTGATTTGTTTGAAAAAAAGGGTAAACAACATTTCTTTTTGTAACGATCTGACAAATACCCACTGTGTTTCTAATATATATGACATATCTTGTTTATGGAAATTGCAATTCTTTGGAAATAGTCAATAGAGTTTAAAGGGGCTGTACGCCGTATGATAAAATAGCGAAAAAAAAAAATTGTCGAAAACTGACATAAACTTGGCATCGATGTGTACAATGCATTAAAACTTAATAACTGAAGTACCACATAGTTTACAATTTATTTAAATTAAGCAGTTATTTCGTATTTTTCCATTTAAAAAGATTACTGGGTATGCCTACCAGGCAGATTTCATTCCTTATGCGCGATTGGCTAGTCGGTGTTATCACGGGATATTACCGAGGTAGGTGTATTAATTAGCTTAATTATGTCATCCGATTAGAGTAAGCCGTCGTAGCTCAGTGGATATGACGTTGGACTGCAATTTTGGCGACACGGGTTTGAACCCGGTCTCCGACAGAATTCTTTTTAAATTTTGGTACTTTTTTACAATTATGATATCAGAGCGTAACACATTCTATTAGATAATTGTCCTGAGATTCGTTACAGAAAAAAACTTTTTTTGGTGCCAATCTGGTGTACAGTCCCTTTAAATGTCAATTCTTTTTAAACTAGTCGCTTATCTCTAATTTTGTAGGCTTAAATGAGATAAATTGATTCGGGCATATTTGGGGAAGTTTAACGCTAAATGTATTAAAAGTTATTCTTTTTGTAACCGGATAGCGCTGTTTCGTTTCAAATGGTAGTTTAAGTCAATAGGGCAAAGAATATTTAATTTTAGCAGTATTTGTGGGGGGTTTTATTATCTAACTAAGGTTGTATATTTTGATCATACTGCCACTATTTACTGTATGATTAATGCGTTGTGGTAAATCATATTTTTGAGGCATAAAATGACTCAACGCGTCTCATAACGCGTACACCAAATAATGTATACATGTATATAGCTTGTAACCTTATCCAAATCATATGGCATAATTATTTGCTCGGCGATTAACAGTTTATAATGCTCGATCACAATTATCTTAGGAGCAGGAGCTTAATTTTCTTCATGCTCCTCCCACTTATCTTTCTTTCTGAGTCAGTTGTCGAGTTAAGGTTTTGTTGCTTTTCCCATATATTTCATTTGAATAAATCATCGTGTGGACCTTGGGATTTCAACAGAGAGTATCTGAGACTCTATCAAAGTTATATATGGACTTATATTTTTTCTTTAATGATATTATCAGAAGTGGTACTGGGTCTTTAAACTTTCACCAAAACTGCGACATATTATATTTCATCAAACTGCACTCTTCCAACAATAAATGAGAACATATAACGGGATAGATGGTAAAACTGTTACAAACAATGCAGATATTTCAAATCAATAAAGAAAAATCTCCTTGTATTTGTAATTGTATGCAAACTGGACATACAAATAAAGTTTTATAGTTGAATAACTATATACAATCGTTGTGAAAATCTGCCCCAAATTAAATATGTAACCTCAAAAGGCATTAAGCTTACAAAACTCGCCTGTTGTTTAAACCATATCAGGCCTTTGAGAAAACTAATTTGAGATCATAGCAGGAAACAACTTGGAATAAACAAACCATATACAACAAAAATCTTACTTAAAGTGACACTCTTATTCAAAATCAATACATACACATGTATAACAAACATCATTTTTGACTGATAAACCTTAACTACTTACTAAATAATGCATCTATGGAAAATATTAATTACTGATAACAAAATTGTGGCCGTGTATTTAATAGCAGAAAGCGAAAAATTATATTACATGATTGGTGAATGCTAAAAGATTTGCTGTGATTTACTATAGTCTCATAAGGTAGAAATAACGTGTTTTCTCCACCTTTCTTTCAAATTAAACTCGGAATCCTTCACAAGAACCATTGTTTTCGACATTTATTCATCCCCCTATGAATATTTAAACAATATCATTAATTGTGGTAAATCTTATTTGGGAGTAAGAGTGCATCTTTAAAGTTCTGCAACTTACGTGAAGTATTTCGGTAACAATCTGGCAATTCCCTGTTAAGACAGGATTGTATGCAATGTCTTTTACTGTGTTGTAAGTAAATTTTCTTTTGTGGATTTAATATTGTGGTATCATATTCCTGCTGTGGGATTGAACAACTAATTGCAAAATAAACTATGTTATTAATTTTGTTTATATTCAACTCACCGGAAACGACGTATACAGCCATGAGCGTTGCCATCAGAACAAGGCCTCGTCTGGCGAAGGATGGTCGAAATGACGTCATAAGGAGCATGCTAAAAGGAGATAATGAGTAAGACTTTATTAAAATTGTATGCATTGTATGCCATGAATGAAAAAATGGTTTAAATGCATATCTACATATCAGTGAAACAGAAAATATATTTTAGTGCCGAAAATCAAACTTCTGTGTCTGTAATTTGTCATTATCCTATGTTTTCTTAAACATGTTTTTTTTCCACTCTGATCTGACTGTATTAAGCAACAATATATTTATTTACATACTTACAGTTCCAAAATATTTTTCTTATCACATTTAGCCGTAAACCAACTTTTTTTCCAGATATTTATGCGAAAAGCTACAGAAACAAGCTCAGTAGCAAAAAGTTTAAACATAAATCCGGTTTAATGGCACTGGGTAAACGCCAAAGACATACAACATAAAATCACAGAAACATGGAAGAACAGCACAAAACTCCACAAGCAGCACAGTGCATACATACTATATATAAAAAAGTAGGTATCTTTATCAAGGATTGTTAGGTACCCCCTTGGAACGGTCAGTAAAATGTACATTTACTGGGGGTTTAAACCAGTTTAAGTGCACAAACCACACTCTTATCCCAACAATCCTAAATAAAGATAAAACGCAAAAGGTAAATTGTATCAAAGTATGCATTAACTTGAGGAAACTTAACAATAAAACAAATAATAATAACCTTATAGGTAAACACCAAGTACTTCTATGGTAAAAGAACACTGCTGATGTTAAGTTTAACGCCCCCCCCCCCCCTGATTTTAGAATGAACTAACAATTTTAACAATGTTATAATGCTTCTAAACTATTTACCTGTCCTGTTCGTGGTAGCTTTCCAGGAAGATTCACCACCCACTAATTCAGTTATCAATCACAATTCGTGAGATTTTATGCGCATGTATATTTTTTTCTTAATTTTTAATTGCCTATTTAAATACGTAAAAATATAAGCCAACGATTGGTTTACTATTTAGCTGTGGGTGATTTTATGTAAGGCAAACAATGCATTGTTACTATCTATATACAATCTTTACCGACTATAAAGCTGGATTATATATAATGGCGACTATAAAAACAGCGTCAGGTTTAATCATGGTTGCGAAAAATAAAATGAATGCGTTGCTGCATGCAAGAGTTGAGACTGTTATAAATAATCTTTTAATCTTCTTAAATAGTAATCTTAAATTCTTTTGCCTATTCAGAACATTACGGTCACAAAAGCTTCTTAAATAAATACAATCAGACAATGCATAACAGTCACGGCGGAAAATGCTTGAATATACGGGACATAACTTGATTTTGTAAATATTATTGGGCCGATTGTTCAGAACGTTGTTAAAGTTAACAACGGGTTTAACAACATCGAAATGCTCGTAGGTGTAGTGGAGGTTGAAATTATTAGAAATCACCATGATACAATTATTTGGTTAAAGCTAGATCATTCATTTTTAAGACCAAAGAAGATATTTATTTATGTGGTGTCAACCTATGGGGTGAAGAAACGCCAGCATATAATGCTTTTAACAATGTTGATTTATTTAACACGCTTGAAAAGGATATATCTGAGTTCAGTGATTTAGGCTGTCAGCTATTACTGGCGGTTTAAATAGTAGAACTGGTAAAAAACATGATTTTATTATACGTGATAATGTTAATATTTCATTTAACGATTTAGATTATGAACCAGACAGTACCCCTGTGCGGGCCTCTGTCGACATTGTAAATAATAGTCACGGAATCAAGTTATTAGATTTATGTAAATCGTCATCAATACGCATTGTTAATGTCATATATATCCAAAATACGCTACTATTTTCAACTGTTCTGAACCAATCTTGTTTAAAAGTATCGTATAATCTGCACTTGAAAGCTTCAATGAATACATTTACATCATTTTGCGCACATGCGCAGTGGTAACCTAAATAAAGTGACATATGGAAAGAACAAGGACACAGACCTGGATTGAGGACTGGCACCTCTTGCACCTCCTCCACAACCCTATTTTGTCACTACTCTTATAATCACATATCTGTGCGCATTTATTTTCAACAACAAAAGTGTTCAAGCAAAAAAATACATTTTTTTTACTTTATTTTGTTTAAATGAGGTTGGAGAAAAGGCATCTCTACAGCCGCTCCCAACCCGAGTGTGTTACCACTAGACCGCGGATCCGCCGCAACGAGTCTAAGCGAAAATTGTCTCTTATTTACGAACATAAACAAACAACTTTAATTGTTCACGCCTATGAATTATCCAACAGATTATAACATAATGTTATTTTGCAAACTGTCATGTAATGTTCGCACATTCAGCTCGATCTGCCGTTCGACATAAAGGACACAGAAAATGTGTGAAAAACAACAGGGACTAAATTTATTTCAATAATGCGTGCAGGTACGAACATATAGCATATACAAACAAACATACACAAAATGAACACAAACATTTTCATAGAAGCAATAACTTAAAATGCAAATATTTAGATTAACAAAATACAGAAGTAAATCAATGTAACATTATATGGTTCGAGTAAAAAACCGTAACACTAATGAACTATTTTATGAGGGAATATATCTTAAATTTCATTTAGAAACATCTTTGTATACAAACTTCATACTTGATCGACTGCCAATTTCTTCTATAAATAGAATCAAGTTTTGAAGTGACACTCTTATTCAAAATTTCGAGAAAAGAAAATCAAGAGTATGTATTAAGAACGAGTTCGTTAGTATTTATCGAGCTGGTTAAAGTATGACATTTGGAGTAAACTTGATTGTTGTTTAAACTTATAGAAACAGAAGGAATAAAATCGACACAACCAGATAATCGAGACTTCGATATTGCGAGTTTCGATTGTATATATAATAAATGTTCATATCATTTATGCTGTTAAATAATACACCAAAATACATGACTTGATTACACAATTCAAATTCATTTTATAACATGTGTATACAGAATAGTACATGCCCGTACATCGAATCCCGTATACTTAAGATGTACGACATTATTGAATATACGGGTCCGAACACACCCGTATATTCAACATCCCGTACACTTTCCGTACATGTTGGATGTACGGGTTTCAGTACATTCCCGTATATTCAACTATTTCCGCAGTATTGATATATATTTATGGAAAACAATGCCTTGTAACAAAATGTTAGGGCCACGATGGCCCTAAAACGCTCACCTAAGCAAAAGGACACAACTCCGTGTTAAAGCATTAATAAGAATGTTGCAATTTAAACATATCTTTACCAAAGACGATGCCTTGTTTTATATTTGTAAAGGGTCATGCAATGAAGATACCTGTAAAGTTTTATTGAATTTGGCCTGATAGTTTCAGAGAATTGTTTTAAAGTAAAAACCATTTTGTTGTTGTTGTTGATCAATCGTGACCTCTTGTTGTATTTTTGAGGAGGGTCACCCAAGGAAGCTGCCGTAATGTTTAATTAAATTTGGACTTGCAGTTTTAGAAGAGATGGGGTTTTTTTTTTAAAGCAAAACAGGAAATTGGCCATCTTGTTGTTGTTGTCGTTGTTGTTGTTGATTAATCGTGACCCCTTGTTGTATTTTTGTAGAGGGTCACCCAAGGAAGCTGCCTGTAAAGTTTTATTGAATTTGGAGTGGCAGTTTCAGTGGAGATTTTTTAAAAGCATAAAGGGAAGTTGGCCATTCTGTTGTTGATGTTGTTGTTGTTGTTATTGATCCATCGTGACCCCTTGTTGTATTTTTGTAGAGGATCACCCAAGGAAGCTTCCTGTAAAATTTCATTGAATTTGGACCGGAAGTTTCAGAGGAGATGTTTTTTAAAGCAAAACAGGAAGTTGGCCATTTTGTTGTTGTTGTTGTTATTGATCAATCGTGACTGCTTGTTGTATTTTTGTAGAGGATCACCCAAGGAAGCTTCCTGTAAAGTTTCATTGAATTTGGACCGGAAGTTTCAGAGGAGATGTTTTTTTAAAGCAAAACAGGAAGTCGGCCATTTTGTTGTTGTTGTTGTTGATTCATCGTGACCCGTTGTTGTATTTTTTACAAGGTTACCTAAGGTAGATAGATAGATATCTTTTATTCCTCCAGGTTGGAGAGCAAAACATATATACATATACAGAAGGTTAATTACAACAGTGTGTATAATATTATGGATTACAGTGAAACTGCGTTCCCTCGAACAAGCGGTCGCTCGAGAACCGGCGTTCCCTCGAGGTCGGAGCTTGGTCCCGAACTTTTTCCTTCTATTTTCATATAAAATATATCCACGCTGCCTCGAAACCTAATTATGTCGAGCAGTCGAGCAATATCCTCGGTCCCAAGTACACAAATCGTGCACAAAACCTTATGGCTCCCTCGAGGTCACAATTTCACACTTTTTCCCGAACGCGTGTTCCAAAATAAACAAACAATTGCCAGGTTTTAAAATTTTTGCAAGTTGTAAAAATTGCAATGTCAGTTAAAAGGCAATTTGATAAGGTGTGAAAAAACCGTTTTATCACTTTTAACGCATGACCGATATTAGTTGATATGGGCATTAGAGATGATAATTATGACAAGTTAATGACGAGAAGTTAATTGTGAGAAATTTAAATGAGTAATAAAAATATGATTAAAACACTACCATATCGATCCAACATCGGAATCTCTGAAAAGAATTCCTTCTTGTCACTTAGCTTTGCAATATGGCAAATGAGAAAGAACTTACAAATTGTCGAACACCTGAGCAATCTAGTGAAGGACCCATGACTGGGGGGATAGCTAGATCGGGTTTCTTACTTTCAAAATGTCACACCCAGATGAAAGAAAATAATTGCCAAACACCTGAGAAATCTAAAGAAGGACCTATTACTTATACCAAGACACCAACACGCCCACTCACGTCCTTTACAGGAAAGAATAGGTGTCTTAGTAAACAGTCTGTTTGACGACTTAAAATACACTGAAAGATATTTCATATCAAACTGGAAAATTGAAAATCGGGTCGCTCGAAACATAGGTTCCCTCCAGGTTTTGTCTCGGTCCCTGGCGACCTCGAGCGATCGCAGTTTTACTATGTTTCCAGGTCAACTTTGAAGGAAATGTCCCGCAAATAAGAAATTGTTCTAAAACATTATGCAGCCCGTACTTGTTTAAAATTCTCACAATATCTTGTATAAAACCAAGGCGCTGTTGTTCGCCGTTTGAAAAGCGAACAAGACGATGGATAAAAATAACTTTCGCTAGGTAGTTATCCTGCAAACGACATAATTGGCCGAACATGAGCAGCTTTTTATGATCGATGTATGTTTCTATCGGTAACGCATCCAGTGTAAGAAAAGCAAAATTTACATTGACATATTTTGGCATTTGTTGGATGTGCTTTAAACAAAATCTATGCGCACGCTCCAGGTGTAATATTTCACTCGACGAGTAGGTGTTCCATGTCTCACACCCGTATAGGGCCTTTGGGAGAACTGCTGAAATATATATTGTTCTCAGTGTCAGAGGGTTCAATTTTTTTGGATGTAACCCAGAGTTTAGGACATTCAAATACGATCCACGCAATTTAGTACACGCTTCGCGCATTGCTTGTTTCGATGAAAGATTTTTGCCCGTTATAACTCCAAAGTGGGTATAATTGTCACATTCGTTGATCTTGTCAGGTCCAAGTTCAAAACAGCGGTCAAGTGGATGACTGACTTTTTCGTTGAGCACGAGGACTTTGCATTTGTCCGAGTTATAAAAATATCTCCATTTCCTGGAATACTGGCAACAGATGACTAACATTTGGTCCATGGCTGGTTTCGAGAATGATAGTAGTACCATGGCATCTGCTACAGTTGGTGAACTCATGTTTTGACCATAAATACACAGTCCCAAGCCACTATGTTCTATTTGCCTTATAAGCACATCGATAAAAACGAGGTACATAATCGGCGAGCACTTCCGGCCCTGTGGGCAGCCTTGTAACACGGGGAAGTCATCTGACATAAGACCTTGATTTTTTACACAGCTACGAGAGTGAAAAAGTAGTTCCTTCATGGCAATTAACGAAGTATCATCAATGTCACACTGTTTAAGTTTAAATAATAGCCCAAGGTGCCACACATGGTCAAAGGCCTGACGGCCATCTAAAAAGCACAAGTAAACGAGTGACGATTTTCTTTGGCAAAATGTAGGCTTTCGCGCAAGACGAACGATGTCATAATACATGCAAGTCCCTTTTGAAATCCACCTTGCTGTTTACTGAGGTTTTCTAACAGTTTATTTTCGCATCTTTCTAACACAACAGCTTCATACCTAAGGAAACTTCCTGTAAAGTTTCATTGAATTTGGACAGGTAGTTTCAGAGGAGATGTTTTTAAAGCAAAACAGGAAGTCGGCCATTTCGATGTTGTTAATCAATCGTGACCCGTCCCTGTGTTTTTGCAGTGGAACACCCATCTAAAATGTTTATTTATATTTAACGGCACCTGTTGACACAATACAAACATTAACAAGATCAAAAAATTTCATGTGTATTGTTATGCGATGAATTGCGATCCGAACATATCCGACGAAGTTGCGTTCATCGATTGATAAACGCAATTGCCGAAACGCAGTTCATTTAAGGAATGGAAGTTAGTTTAAACTTTATTTATTTAACAAATAGCATACAAACATACATATGTTATATGTATAGAAATGAAATACACCACAATATGTTCGAGGATTAGAAAACAAATAACTTATATTAATTATGCTCTTCTACTTAGATAAAGTGCATAAGAAAGAGATGAGACATGGAATATGCTACGTTGAAAATGATTATAATTGATATATTTTGTCTTTTTAATATTATCTTCGTGTATTGTTTGTTGCTGCTCATTGCTAACCGAACCGCCTAGAGGCAGTTACGTACGATTGCACAAGTGAAAATATTACTTTGTTTTGTTCAAATGAAAGAGTTTTGTTTCCATACAGGAGATATTGATAAGTAGGTGCACATGGCATAGTGCTCAAGAAGCGGCGTCGAATGTCTACAATCAGTGGACAATAAAGTAAGAAGTGTTCGGCAGTTTCGACGGATCCGCAACGACACAAAGGGGAATCGACTATTGATATTCGATGGAGGTCATAGTTAAGTGAGCTGCAGCCAAGTCTTAATCTGGTGTGTAAAATTTGTCCAGTGCGTGATCCAAAGCTGAATATTGGTTTGGCTTTGGACATGTTTGGATAAAGAGATTTCTTAAATGATATCAAAGACGGCAGATTTCTGATGTTGTATGGAAGTTTATTCCATTCACATATAGTTGCTGGAAGGAAATAGTTTTGGTAAAGTTGTGTTCTTACTATAATAGTTTGGGTGTTGTTGGCAGTTTGAAGATTGTATCGTGCTTGTTCTTGTGCGGGAATAAGATCTGTTAGATATTTAGAAGAAAGTGAGTGATATATTTTGTAAAAGGTAATAAGCTTGTGTTTTCTACGCCTGTCTGCTAGGGACTCCCATTTTAGTTCAGCGAGCATTGAGTTGATATTACAGTATTTAGTTGCACCTGAAACTATACGAGCAGCCTCATTTTGCACAGACTCTATATCAGATTTTTGCTGATTTGTGCAGTTGTCCCATAAGATGTCACCATACTCCAAAAGTGGTCGAATAAAAGTACATTTTTTCTAAAGAGGGACGATTAAGGTTATACTTTAAGGACCTAAGCTGTGTCGGGATGGTCGACCACGATGTATAAACTTGTATCGTCAGCAAATAAGCGAATATTGACATTGATGTCCGTTGTGATGTCGTTAATATAAACGAGAAAGAGAAGTGGGCCGAGAATTGACCCCTGGGGGACACCGGCGTTTACAGAAGACAAAGATGTCGAGAAACCAGCATATAACACACGCTGTTGGCGAAATGATAGATAGGAAGAGAACCAACGAAGCAAAGAGCCAGAAATACCAAGAGCAGATAGTTTGTGGAGGAGACCTCGATGCCAAACCCTATCGAACGCTTTAGAGATATCACAGAAGACTGCGCGGACTTCTTTGCCATCGTCAAGCGCTTTGCAGACGTCATTGTATAAGAACGTGAGCTGGTTGATTGTAGAGTCACCCTTGATAAAGCCTAATTGGAGAGTGGATAAAAGTTTATTACTAACGAGATAGTTATAAAGAACCTTATGGATACAGATCTCCATCAGTTTTCCAAGACAGCTGAGCAACGAAATAGGCCGGTAGTTGGCTGGATTAGACGGGTCTCCTTTTTTAAAGATCGGAGAAACGTTTGCAAGTTTCCATGACGACGGAAAAACAGATTGACGAATTAGTTTACTAAAGTATATGGATAAGGGCATAGCAAGGACAGGTGCACCCTCTCGTATAAGTCTGGGACTGACAAGATCGGGTCCACAAGCCTTTGAAGGGTCGATAGAGGTGAATGGAAGTTGAGGTGTAATATTGATAATTGACTTTAAAAATATGCAGATATGTTGAAGAAACGTGCAACGCACAGGAACCATAACACTGATACTCGCCGAGTCACGCAAATAATCGTCGGAATCCTGTTCAAACGTGTTTCTTTATGTAGGAACATATGAACTTCTTCCATGGTAACATAGGAACTGACTGACTTTGTACAAGTTCATCGTAGTGTTTATGACTGTTGGCATAGAAAGAGTGTACTGCACATGCGTGAAACTAACATTTGCATACTAAATGGGTCACCGAAATTACTTAGCCGGTGATTCGTCGGTGGCAATTATGCGATAATGGACGTCTCTTTATTTGTACAGAAAAGTAGTACAGTGTGTGTATACCACGTGATAAATTACGTCATAATTGCAAATCAAGGCAATATTTTGCTTCCAATGAGAACTTTGAACAAAGATAACATTACTATTTGTTTACCATATGAAATGGAACATGGCGCAGTCTATGCCGCTTACATAGCTCCGCATTCGATCTTTTACTAAAGTGTGATTGAGAGTTCAGTTTCATAGAACACTTCGACAAACCTTTTCACAAAACCGCCGCCTGATGGGGCACTGACAAAACTTTATTTTGGAAACAGGTTTGACAATGTTTGAGGAAACGAATCACCCGACCAAACTCCGGTAATAGACCGAAGGCGGGACTCTTTAAGCGGCACAGACTTCCCTTTGTTTCATTTAAAATGGTGAAGAAAAAGAAATGATATCTTTGTTTAAGTCACCATTCAAAGCTTAACGTTGCCTTCCGACATCATTGATCATATGGTATACACACACTGTAGAAGAGAGTGTAAATAAAGTGCAAATAAAAACACGCATATATTGAAATATCATTGGATTTCTTGTAGGCAACCTATTGCACTCTAGCTTGCTTCTCCAATTTGTTATCGTTATGATAATATAACAAGTGAACGAAGGATCATAAACAATGAAAACACTCCCCAATATGGTGAAACCTACATTTATTGAACAGAAAGCTCTATCTATAAACATTTCATTTCAGATAAGTGCTAACATAACGCTTTAGATAATTGAAGCAGTATGCATATTAACTGTTTTAAACAAATACATCAGTAACTGTTGTTTATGCCCATAAATGTACAAATACATACTCGTACATATTTCACCGACATAACGGACATTGTTTGCACCATTAACATCAACTTTGGTCTATAATTGTTTGTATTGTATATATTTTCTTTCAATGCTGTTGATTTCAATGAAATGCTGGCATGATAGAGGATGGCTTATACAGGTTTTTTCTTGTCTCGGCATTCCGTGGATTGGGAAACACGTTTATAAGTTGGGTTTATTGGCTAAAAAAGCCTTCTTTGTTTGGTGGTACGAACGAGTAGCCAAACAAGAGGAAATCTTCTTTATACAATTGCTGAATACCAACAAATGTCTCCTCGCTGACGTCAGAATACGCTGCTTGCAATGCCATGTTTCTTTGATTATGGGTTTCTTCCTTCGACATAGGGTGTTTATGTATTTCGGATATTATAATTTCGGATACTTTGACAACATTAGATGCATCTTTTAAATTCTTAAATCTTTCAGATGGAAAATTGACCTCATTAGCTATGTACCCTTGACTTTGGAAGGCTGACCATGTTCTTCTTGCTAAGTCTGTCCAATTTAGGCAGTTGTTTTTCACAAGCTTTTTCACCGTGCTAAACACCGTTTCAATTACACCTGGCAATTCCGTTTCCACACGGTTACCTTGTAAAGAAGACATTATGAATTCATCCTTATCTTTGTTAACTTTCATTTGCTGTAAGGTGAACTTTAGATCTTTTGCAAAAGTTTCTTGGTGTACAATTGAAATAGGCACAACATCACATGGCTTACATAACGAAAGGATGGGAGCCCAGTGTCTGTTGAGAGTTTTCCCTTGTGAAGCATCTCTTAGTATCCATTGCAAAAAGTCTTCAAATGAAACTGCCTGTGGGCAAATCATATCAGTTTTATTTGTTATATCTATTCTTGGTATATCAAGAATAAGTTTCCACGTTAAAAATAGGTAAAACTTATCATTATACGCCGAATATAATCTAGAATAAGGATTTCTTGCAGAAAGTATTGTCGGGGACTTTGACTCTAACACACTCAAAAGGCTAGATTTGAAACCATATGACTTTCTGTGAAGAGATTTACGGGACTTCTTGAGAATTTGCATTGCTGCAGTGATTCCATTATCAAGGACAGAAAGCGTACGAATCCAAAATGAAGAGCCAGTTTTCGGTACATTGCAGTAGCCAATGTTGTTAGCCCTCGATCGATAAAACTTGTAGCTTCCTTTACCATTGTATGATGCATTTTGCAATACGTTCGTTGAACAAAATTTTCTCAGTTTGTTTATTAGTAACCTCTGTTCTTTTTCCATTTGTATAAATTCTGTTCCCATGTCTTCAGGATCATCAGCGACGCTTTGAACTACCGCCAGAATTCGCGATCCATTGTCGGTTCTTGCTGGCGTTGGACGGAATTCCACTGTGGGTATAAATAAAAAAAAACTGTTGAGTAAATGAGTTAATTTGGATTGTTTTCACGTATCTAAGTTAATATATAAAGGCCATATCAATATAATCAAGTCCTTGAAATGTACCTTTTTTCGCAGTAACATTACAGTAACAGAATGTTTCATTTACGGTTGTATTTACAGATCTCTATCATGAATATGTATGACGAGTGTAATCTGACATATCTTTTTCATGCAATTATTTATCAATGCAATGAGTACGAAGCAACATCACAAGTATAAAAAAGGCTAATAAAATATAAAAATATCGTTATGACGTATTTATTGATAGCAACAAAATATGTCACGTGATAGTATATGGCAACACATTTGAACAAATTCGTGTTATGTGTAAAGGTTTTAGGTTTATTAAATATAACTCATGTCACAATTCATAACAAAAAGAGTTTTGGCATTGTACATTTGCACAATATTGAGAACGAGGATAGTCTGAGACAATGACAATTCAAATAATAATAGATTTACTCATTAGAACACAACAAACAAAACAATTGAAGTATTGTATTTAGACATGCCGTTCTTTCATATTCATTTTAATACATTGAGTAATGCTTATCAAATTATAACATCATCATCTAAAATATTCTGTGTGGACTAGAAGGGGAGTAACCCTTCCCTTCAATCCAGACGTTTTCCTACATGTATTTTGAATTGTGTCCCATTTACTAGTCTAAAGTCGGAAGCGAAAGTTAATGTACTTAAGCCTAGTAAATAAATTAATTCGTCGGCATTGAAATAGTGCCTTAATAATTTGAAAGAACGTTTTCTAAAGAATAATTCTATGATATTATATAGCTGTAAAATTCATTATTTCATATAGAATTCAGAACAATATAATTCTAATAACAACAATTCGTTGTAGTTCTCCTCGGGCTCCTTTTGATGAACACAACGAAGCATATCGCAGTAGTGTATCGGGGGTATCCGACGATGCATGTCACCATACATAGCAGTCCGACTTCTTGGTACTCGTAGTGTTATAGAGTTATTACTTGATCTTAGGTCTCGTAGGGGTCTATATACCTCTAACATGTTTTTGATATATTCCGGTGATTGGCCATGCTAAGCTTTGTATGTTATAGAAAGTGTTTTGTACTGAACTCTGTAGTGCACAGGTAGCCAATGAGGTTTAATTGTATTGAGTTTTATGGACTAGACATGGTGCTACATACTCACTTACAAAGCAGCCGATCATGTGATGAAATGCATCATCTAAGAATGCTTCTTCATGGTATGACTTTTTTCGAACGAAATCATTATTTCTTTTAAATAACATACTCGAGCATACATATTTTCAAAACTTGTCAGTGCTGCCTGAACAACTGCTTTTGCTTGATGGAATTTGTGCTTTAACCAAAATATACATTTTACATCGTGGTTAAATATTTAGTAGCGATATCCCGAGCCCATGCTTTGTACTGAACAACGCTATAAACAGTTATTGATATTATTCCGTCATTATCTAATGACTCATGGTTTGTAAAATGCACTCCTTCTTATTTCAATTACGAAATAAAGTGTGGCAAATCATAAAGAGAATTAAAACAAAACTACCAAAGTCTGGAACCCTTCGGCAAATGTTGATATGTGTTCAAATATCGTCTTTGAAGACCACAATATCCATTAGCGTTTATAACGCGATTGAAAATTAGTTACGGCTGTGGTGTTGCGTGATTGGTTGATTGACATTATCACGTGCTGTTATCAATGTATCCTAAACAGGTCAACATATCCACCACTTTTGTTAACATGCCAAGAAATACCAGCCATTTTTTCCACTATTTATATCTACACGAGAGTCAATTTCAGCTACACATTAACCCCTAATTGACCGAGAATCTGATCATGCGTTTAATCATGTTATCTAGGGAGTTGCTGTAGTTCGGGTCAAGATTTGGAAGAATGTATTTAATTTTGCCCAGAAAGACGTGAAGAAGTATCAAGTTTTAGTCATAATTACTGAGTACTGAATTTAGTAAAACTTATTATTTACTTATTCTTAAACAAAAATATGTTGTTTTTAATTAGTAACATTATTTTTTTAGACATATGACAGATGTTAATGAAAATGGTATGCTTAACCAACCGTTTTATTTGGAATGAAAATGTAACCTATATTACAATATATATGAATCTGGCCGTCTCATAGGTCGAATTATATTTAAGGATATGCTTTACTAAGCGTATGGATATTGATTTTAAAATGTCAGATTTATTGGATTCGCATTTTTTAACAAAAACACACACTCTTATTATTCATTTTAAAACTTTGTTGTTTTTTTCACTGTAAAAAATATTGAGTTCGTAAGTATACGTATACACCATGGAAAATGGAAAATAAAAGCGAAACTTGAAAAAATACATCACATTGGCGAAACTGAATCTCCGAATGTTAAATTTACTTCAATTTTGTTCATATCATCATGAACACATTCTGAGGCGTTCAAAATGCATTTTCGTATAATGATTGCGATTTGTTTTTTGCAATGTTTCAATCTAGAAAATTGCTTAGTTCTGTGTTCATCTGGCATTGTCTTCATACCGTGACCGGTGAAAGAACATATTTTGACTAACATAAAATCACAACAATGGTCGCTGTCCTTGAGTGACTCCTTTTCTGTAAAATATTGACCCCCCACACCCCAAATAATAACATGACTCCCAACGATCGTTACTGTAAATAGGTATTTAACCCCACCGAACAGAACCGACTATGTTGGACATTTAATACGTGTGCTCTTAAGTCTTGGTAATACAGGTGGTAATGCTGCAGCTAATGCTGTTGATACTACCACTACTGCTTCTGCTATTGCCACTGTCAACACCACCGCCACAACACCACCGCCACAACACCACCACAACCACCACCACCACCACCACCACCACCGATGATGATGATGATGATGATGATGATGATGATGATGATGATGATGATGAGACCACCCCTAAAACTAATGCCGCTCCTGCTGAATTGTTGTTGTTGTTGTTGCCACTTCTACAACAACAGCTAGTACTATTCCTTCTACTAACTATCATATAATTACTACTGATGCTGCTAATCTCGCGTTAATCAACTATATGTTGCTGTGAATGAAGGTACTAAGCTTTTTGTATCAATGCGAAGACCCTTCATTTATCTATTTATAATGAGCGCAAAGTAAAATGAACCCTTAAAGGGACTGTACACCAGATTCGCACCAAAAAAGTTTTTTTCTGTAACCAATCTTAGGACAATAATCTAATGGAATGTGTTACGCTTTGATATCATAATTGAATAAAAAGTTCCAAAATGTAAGAAAAAACATGCGTCGGAGGCCGTGTTCGAACCAATATCAAAGATGTAATGCTTAGCTTAGTTAATTAATAATTATACTTCTTATAGTTAAGAAAATCATGTCAATACTTAATAATAAACTATTACTGATTATTTTTTGGACAAGTGTCGTAATAAACAAAATGAGATGAAGCGTTAAGCCTAAGATACATGCACTATAGAAAGATTTTTCCGAAAAATGACCAAAATCATTGCTTCCCTGAATTTCATGCTGGTCGTAGTGGCCATTAAATGAAATGAATTAGCTGATAAAAATTACATGGAGAACCAAGTCAGCCCTTTAACCCTTAGCACAAAACCACTGAATGAAACAAAATGCATATGCTGCTAAAATCCAGGTATATGTTGGCATACAGGGGTTTCCTTCTTAATCGAAAATTGGATAGGATTTCTTGGCATGGTCCCGGTGGCCTTGTGGAGTAGCCGGCTGTGTTCGAACCCCACTAAAACCAAAATACTTTTTTATGCTATAACTGTATTGTTTCTGCAATTTCGATATCAGAGAGGAAAATAATAATAAAATAAGTGTTTTCAGATGCATTAGCGGAAGAACGAATTTTAGTTCCAAAACATGCGCGAGTCACTTTTAAGGGCACATTAAGGGTAATGTATGCATCTAAAGATAAAATATCAAAATGTACGTACGATCGATGTTTTTTTTTTTTTTTTTTTTCTCATTTATTTTTCAACATATAGCATATTAACATGATGCATCAAGAACATATGTATATATATATGCTTAAACATTTCTATGTTGTGTAAAAAAGCATTTTTTTATCATACACACACGCGCTCCCCCCACACGCACACGCACACGAACACACACACACACACACACACACTCACACACACACACACAGTGATGTCCCTGTTAATGTTTATAAAATTTAGTTTATTTATTTGAGGAAAAGAAACAATGATTTGATATGCGTTGTTTAGGCTAGATGTGTCTGTCTTGTATCTTAGTTGTTTAGACTATTGAGTACTTCCCATTTTTTTATGTGGGTTTCAAACTTATCATTGTTTAATGCTATTTGCTCTTCTATTTTGATTCTTAATTTCAGATAATGCAAAAATGCATTGAAAGATAATTGTCTGTCATTACATTTTGTGGAGTTTATATAAAATTTCATTAAGATAATTAAAAAATTACAGATATTACTGTACTTGCTTTTTTTTACTATTCCTAATAGGGCTTCGTGTTTGTAAATTGTTATATCCATTGGTGTCAATGCAATAAAGTTGTTTAATTTGTTCCATAGCTGTTGTGTTTTTTGACACTCCCAATATAAATGTTCAATTGATTCTACATTTGAATTGCAAAATGTACATAGACTGCAGTCAACTAGTTTGAGTTTAAACAACAATTTATTAGTCGGTAGTATTCTCATAAGGAATTTGTAGTTGAAGCTACGCAAAGTTGTATCTATCGTTGATTTGTAAATGTTACCATATATAGTTTTCCAATCTAAATTTTCACTAATATCCAGAGTTTCTTTCCACTTTGTTTCAGAAGTCGGTTGAAAAATATTTTGCAACAAAATCGAGTACAAAAGTTTGTTTGTTTGTAATGATGTTTCAACTTTTTCTTTAAATTGTTGAATATTAGTTTGAATAATCCCATCTGTAGTCAGCTGTGTCTTAATATGTAATGGAATTGACCGAACAAGTGTTTGATACTTTATAAAATCTGTATTCCTTATGTTGTATAGGTATTCTATTTGATTGAAATCGTAGAAATTGTTTGTTCTATAATCAAAGATATGTTCAAGATATTTGATACCCTTTTCATACCATTGTTTGAAGAACAGAGTGTTTCCTATACTGCAAATTGTTTGGTTATTCCATATCACTGTTTTAGCTGTTTTCATTGAGTTTGAGTCATGTATTTGTTTAATTTTACTCCAGGCTTTGAGGACATCATTATGAATGAACCTTCTCTTGAAATTTTGTTTATTATGCCATTGCCTAATTCACATTCAAAAACCAATTCATTTCCATAATTTATAAGCTTCTTTTTAAGAAAAAATTTCCATTGACTTTTGTTTTTGTCGTCTAAATATCTTTTGACCCAGACAGCTTTAATGGAGTTAAGAAAGAGTTCAACATTTGTAAGTTTTAGTCCACCGTTTTCATGGTTTTGGTACATAATATCTCTTTTTATTTTGTCTGGCTTCTCGTCCCAGAGGAATTTGAAGATAGATTGTTTAATATTCTCAATAATATACTTGCTCGGATTTGCGAGCACAGTAAATGGGTAGATGATTTTTGGTAGCGCATATGTTTTTACTACGATAATTTTACCCATTAATGTTAGTTTCCTATGTTCCCATTGTTTAAGTACTTTATGAAATTCGTTGACTTTTTTATTTATATTTTCATCTATTGTTTTTTGTTTGTCATTATAGAATGTAATACCTAAAGCAGTTGAGCATTCTGAAGTCCATATAAATGGTTTATTTTTACAGAGCCGTATGTTTGTGTTTTTTAAGGTACCCACTCTAAGAATGATGGATTTATTTGTGTTGAGGTTTAGACCAGAACATTTTGAAAAGGATTCCAATGAATTTATCAAAGACTTAAAAGAGTTTTCTGAGCCATCATTGAAATACGTTGCATCATCAGCGAAAAGTGATTGTTTTATTTCTGTTTCACCAATTTTTATTCCCTTGATTTCAGCGTTTTGTTTTATATAGCCTGAAAGAATTTGTAGACAAATGATGAACAAAATGGAAGATAGCGGGCACCCCTGGCGTACTCCTTTTTCAATTCTGAAGGCCTCCGATATATGGCCATTGTTTATTATTATACTTTGAATATCTGTATAGAAGAGTTTTGTCCATTGAATGATCTCTGTTCCAAAGTTGAAAGATCGCAGACTGTCAAGTATAAAGGAATGATCAATACTATCAAATGCTTTTTGAAAGTCAGCAAAGAATAGGAGTCCAGGTTGTTGTTTTTCTTCAAGATATTGCATAACTTCTATGATGAGTCGAACATTTTCGCCGATGTATCTTTCTTTGATAAAACCAGTTTGCTCAAAATCAATAATTTTAGGTAGTACTTTTTTAATTCTATTAGCTATTGCTTTCGTTGCTATTTTGTAATCAATATTTAATAGACTGATTGGTCTCCAATTGGAAAGGTCTTCTAGATTTTTACCGGGTTTTGGAATAAGTGTTATTATGCCTTGTTTTTGAAGTGGTGTTAGATGTCCATTTATAAAAGAGTAATTTAATGAATCTGTAAGAACGGATTGGATATCTTTCCAAAATATTTTATAAAATTCTGTAGTCAGACCATCTGAACCTGGGCTTTTGTTATTTTTCATTTCTTTTAAAGCATTTTCGCATTCATATATTGAGAGTAAACCTTCGCATAAATTACTATCTAGATCTTGAAGTTTATTGTTGTTTGTGTTTAGAAATATATCTCTTATATTGTCTTCCAGGTTTAGGTCTTTACTATAGAGTCTTTTATAAAATGTTACTTCTTCAATTAATGTGTTTTTAACTCCTGATACAATCTTATCATTTACTTTAAGTTTATATACTGTTTTCCTCTCAGAGTGTTTCTTCTCTAAGTTAGCAAAATATTTTGTGTTCTTTTCATTATTTTCAACGTGTTTTGCCTTTGACCTAAGAATATAACCATTAATATGTTCACTACGAAGTTCGTCGAGTCTTTGTTTTTTCTGTATGATTGATTGAGTTATATTGTCGATATTGGCATTGGCTATATTAAGATGTGATTCTAGAGTGTTTATTTCTTTAATTAAACTTTCCTCTTCTGATTTAAGTATTCTTTTTTTATGCGATGCATATTTTATTGTTGTGTTCCTAATTGAACCTTTTATTATTTCCCATAAAGTGTTTGGATTAATAGATACATTGTGATGTTTTGTTTCTTGTATGCATTCCTTAATTTTTGTCTTATATTCATTGTCTAATAAAAGAGCATTATTTAATTTGAAGTATCCTGGACCTTTGTCGCACTTTAAGTCGTCTATCGTTATTGAGACGATAGAATGATCAGATTTGAATCCTGGTTTAATCAAGCTTTTCTTTACGTAATTTAAAACATTACTTGATATAAGGAAATAGTCAAGGCGACAGTGTATATGTGGTTTAGAATTTGAATGCCAAGTATATTGCATTTTAGAAGGGTGGAGTAGTCGCCATATATCAACTACATCACAAGAGTTTATTATGTTAAATATTTTATCTCTACATTTTTTATGTGTGTCTGTTTTGCCGTTTCTTTTGTCCAATGAACAATTTAGAATAGTATTAAAGTCCCCACCAATAATAAATGTTTTATCATTATGTTCCAACAAATATGTTTGTAGCAAATCAAATATGCCAGTTTCATCCTTATTGGGTCCATATATGTTAATTAAGGTAATTTCATTTTCGTTTAATATGATGTCGACTGTAAGGAGTCTACCTTCTTTAATTTCGATGTGATTTACTAATTTTAAATTGGTTTTGGGGTTGATAAGAATTGCGACTCCTATGCTATTTGAACTGTTACCACTAAAAACACAAGGTCCATCCCATTCGTCTTTCCATTTTGAATTTTTTTGTTTTGAGCAGTGTACTTCCTGCAGTAATATAATGTCATAATTGTTATTTTTAATCCATTCGAAAATTTGTTTTCTTTTTCCTATGTTGCCTAAACCTCTAACATTTAAAGATATTATTTGAGTTTCCATTTTATATATTTATGAGATAATTTTGATATAACGACACATTTTAGCCACAACAAAGCACATATTGAGTCACGGTTGATATAAAGGAATGTCATATAAATCTTAATTTATGTATCGGCAAGTGCCATAGATCCAGAGTATTTGCATATGTTTACACGTGCTTCTTCTATTAGATATATTTTAGATAATATTTGTACATCTTAAGATTTCCATTAATAAGGTAATGTATGTTATATCTAGGCTACTGAAGTAAGATACAAAAATAAGTATACTGTTTCAATCTGATATGAATAAACTGTTTACAAAATTGGTATTCAAACAGTTTTGGTATGCGGAGTAGATATATTTACATTTTTAATTCAGTGTACTACAATTTAATAATAATTACAGTATACAAAATTATGTCTTTTGATTTAACTATAATTAAGAATGGAGTTTGCGTTCATTCTTTGTATCGGAATATTTTTCGAAAATGAAAACGAAAGTAAAAATATCCCTTCAAAGAAGAACTTACTTTTTATAGTTTTAACCCTGTCGTTTACAATCTCTTGGTGAGAGACTTATCGCAATGACAATAAAGAATACAATCTGATGTTCGAAGAGATTGAACAGGGCTTTTGGTAATTTTAACAAAGTATATGGAGAACAATAGTAATACACAGTACATTCATATCAAATCAACATGTTTTAAACAGCAATACTGACAAGTATATATGCTGTTCAATTCTACAGACATGTTCTTTAAAAATGTTATATACCTATCAACATTGTTCACATTATAAGTATACATCACACCTGCATTTTTAGATTTATATACACATTTATTTATTTCAAACACCTGCACAATTTAATGTCTGAATTTAAGAAACGTATGCTATGTGTAAGTTATCAGTTTGAAAATATTAAAGAAGGATAAGTTATAGCGATATTAATACTCAAGGGATTTAATAAGGAACCGTTGTTCTAATAACAGTAAGGTGGATTAATTACCTCCCTTGAATATTCACTTTATAAATCTATGTTTTTATTTTTATTTGTTACTAATATGTCTTGTTATTAAATATATGTAATAGATACTTAGTATGATAAAACTGTTGTTTTATAACCTTTGTATAAAGTTTAGTTATATTCCGAAAAATGTAACATACTAAAATAGCACTAAGTTAGCAACGCAATGCAATGAACGAACATAGGTCGATTATCATGAATAGGAAAGGTAGACTGAGATGTATTATATTTCTAACTGAAACAGTATACTGAACGCTACGTATTAACAATATTTAATTAATTTTATTGTTTTTGATAAAAGATATGTCCATAAGCAACAAATGTTTTGGTTGATTTTGATTTGTCTACCATTTCCGCTTTATGAATAGTGTATCGATCAATTACATGAATAGTGGATTAACACGGTTGATAAGTTTCAGGTTTTTCACGACTTCATAAGGTTTGGTGGTCGGGTATACTGTTCACATAAAGATAGCGTTTGGAAAAAGGTCACTCGTGTGTTCTCCGCATTAATTTGGGCCATGACATTCCCGTCCAATCTCTGTATTCCCGGAATGGGATGTTGCAGATTTTATTTTCCCTGGATTTGAAGAAAAGTTTGCCCTCTCTCGTCCAAACGTGTTCTCCTTCTGCGAGCTGTCTTCTTGCACAGTTAAATACTAATCTGTTAAGATTAGTTAGGTCTTCATTAACGAAGATATTTGTACCCTTTAACTCTTTTCTTCTCCTTAACAACATACTTTTGTCCATCCTGGAGACATATCTTACTATTATTGCTCTGTCTCCTTTACCGGGGCGGCCAAGTCTATGACACATGTCAATGTCTTCTAATGTCATGTCAAGATCTTTTATCTTTTCATTGAGTGTTTTAACTACTCTTTCTGCTGTTTCTTCTGCTGTTTCATATTTTTGTCCACTAACTTCTTTAATACCAGATATTATCACATTGCTCCTCCTTCCATATTGGTCAATATCGTTTATGTATCCACCCTGTGTCATGACTGTTGTTTCAAGATCTACTGTAGCCTGTCTTGCACTATCTTCTTTTTCTTCTGTCAGTTTTTCTTGTTCTTTTAATCTCTGTTTAAGATTGTCGTTTTCCTTTTCTGTTTCAAATACTCGTGATTCGAGTTTGTCTATTTTGACTTCAAAAAGTTTTGTAATTTCCTCTTTGACTGTTTTAATTATTTCTGGGACTATATTTTTAAAGAAATCATTTTTCTGTTTTTCGGCCTTGTTCAATTTTGAATTTATTTCTAGAAGGGCCTTTTGTATTTCGTGCATGTTGCAATTGTCGGAATTTACAGCATGTGTGTTGTCAATTTCATCCTCAGAATCCTCTGTTAATTGATTTTCTTCTGATATTGGAGCAGTTACAAGAGTGTGTTCTTTACGTCCCTTTTTCTTTGTCTGTTTGTTTGTCTTGCGTTTACCCATGTTACTATCTTCCGTTTCTCCTACACTGCTGACGCTACTTTCACTCCCCCTTTTCCTCTTGTCACTCGTTTCCATGCTTTTACTTTTTTGCGCAGTGTATTTTTGTATTCGAGTAGCGTGGGAATTTTGTAATGCGTGACGAACCTAAACTGACTTATCGATATGTTATCACAATACAGTGTAGCTTGTTTTAGCACTTATGCACGAATAAATGATCTTGGCATGCCGACAAAGGGTCTTATAAAGCCATTTAATTCTACTTTTTCAAATGCAAAATAAATATCCTGATGCTTTACTTACATTAATTGTCCAAAAAAAAACACACTTTTTTCCAATTTCACTATTTTAAACACCATTTTTAATGATTTTCCTATAGTGTAAAAATGTAAACATGTCACACAAGGGACATCACTCCCCGGCCACTGTTCATACCGAAGAAAACGATGATCAACATTTATTTTTGTAACGCTCCAAGTACCTACTGTGTCTTTAATAAGTTTGACATACCACACTTGTTTATGATAACTAATGGTACTTATGAAATAGCCATGGATAGGGTTTAATGTTAGTTCTTTTAAAACTAGTCGCATAGGTCAACAGGGCTCTCATTTTGTAGGTTTAAATGAGCTAATGTTTGATTTGGTCAAATTTGGGGAATTTTAAAGCTTAATATAAAGTTATTCTTTTTGTATCCGGATAGCGCTGTTTCCTTTCAAATGGTAATTTAAGTCAATAGGGCTATTATGTGGTACTTTTAAATAAAATAATAATTAATTTTAGTAGTGTTTGGTTTGTGTTCTTTTTAAATCTAGCTTAGATTGTACATGTTGATTATACTGCTACTATTTACTGTATTATTAAAATGACACCCTTATTCAAAATCAATACATACACATGTATAACAAACATCAATTTTGACTGATAGACCTTTAATTACTTACTAAATAACGCATTTATGGAAAATATTAATTACTGATAACAAGATTGTAACCGTGTATTTAATAGCAGAAAACGCAAAAATATTAAATGGTTGGTGGATCCGCAGTGTCGCGGACCCGTTACTTTCTAAACGTTGTAGTTACAGTAACAAACCAGTTTTTGATATTGATCGTTGTACGAAAAATGCTGATTGGTTTGATAATGAATGTGTAAATGCACGGCGATTATACCAAGCAGCTTTACATATTTTTAATTCGAATAAAAACTGATATTAATAAAGCTACTTTGTGTGCAAAAAAGAAGTCTTATAAAGATTTACTTCGTAAAAAGATAAACTTTGTTTATTGTAAAAAAAAATGAAGGATATTGAGAATTTAAGGAAAAATAATCCTAGAGAATTTTGGAATTTTTTTTTAAATAAAAAAAATAAAGTTAACAATTGATTTTAAAACATTTTTTGAAAATCTTAGCAAAAAAACGTTTGATTGCAATAACGACGAGGCCTAGCAGTTTTGTTCAAGAAATGATTTTGATGAAGATAACTCTACATTTCCAGAGTTAAACCAACCTATTTCTATTACTGAAGTACGTAGAGCAATAAAGCATTTAAAACGTAAACAATCGGATGATAGCGACTGTATATTAAATGAGTACTTTATTGAATGCGTTGACATATTAACAAGCCACTTTTGTGATGTATTTAATAGCATTTTAGCGTCCGGTTTTTTCCAGAAAAGTGGACAGAAGGTGTCATTGTTCCTCTCCATAAAAAGGTTCTGTTAATAATTACAGAGGAATTACACTTGTTAGTTGTTTTTCAAAAGTATTAACAACAATTTTAAATAAGCGCATCGAGTCATTTTGTGAAGCTAATGCCACTATTTCGGATGCACAATTCGGATTTCGAAAAGGTTGCTCAACGGTTGACGCAATTTATATTTTAATGTCTATTGTGTAAAAATATATCAATGATAATAAAAAATTATATGTTATTTATGTCGACATGTTGAAGTGTTTTGGTATTATTTATCGCAATGCTCTGTTGCTTAAATTGTGTAAATCTGGTATAAAAGGTAAATTACTTAGAATAGTGAAAGATATGTATGAAAATGTTAAAATCTTGTGTGAAATCATGTACATCTTACTCTGAATACTTTAGTTATGCCGTTGGCCTGCGCCAGGGGTAGGTTATGTCCCCGATTCTTTTTTCCCTGTTTGTAGAGGACTCAGAACTATATATGCAAGATAGCATCACTTCCGGTTTAAGTATTGATGACATTGTATTAATTATGTTGCTATTTGCTGACGATATGGTCATTTTAGGGAAATCGCCCGAGGAAGTCTAAAACCATTTAAACACTCTTTACTCGTATTGCAAAGCATGGGGATTTAATGTAAATACATCAAAGACAAAAATAATGGTTTTCCGTAAACGCGGTGGAATACGTCGTAATGAGCTTTGGGCATATAATGGCCATACTATCGATGTTGTTGATAACTTTATTTATTGAGGTACTGTGATAAATTACACTGGAAGTTTTACATTGTATCAAGAGCATTTGGTCTTAAGGCCATGAATAATTTATTATATAAATGCAAAGAATACGACCATAAACCTAAAATATTTTGTCAACTATTTGATTCTTTTGTTGGCTCAAGATTGAATTGTGCCTGTGAAATTTGGGGTTTTAGTAAGTCAAAAGAAATAGAACGTATATATTTAAAATTTTGTAAGCGAGTATTACATGTTAAAATAAACACATGTAATGCTACAGTGTATGGAGAACTAGGTAGATATCCTTTATACATTAATATATATGTTAGAATTATTAGATCCTGGTTTAAGATTTGCAACAGTTATAACATAATATATATGTCCGTGTATAAACAGGCCATTTATGACTGTAATAAGGGTTGTATAATTAACTGGGTTTCTAAGGTAAAAAAACTGTCAAATGATTATCGTTTTGCACACGTATTTGATAACCCAAATATTGTGCATGTTATTGTATTTATAAACGAATTTAGATGTAGAATTATAGATACATTTAAACAAGAATGGTATGGTATTATTAGTAACAGTTCTGTTTTGAATATGTATAGAATTTTCAAAACTTCCTTTGATTATGAATTATATTTAGATTTAGTTTCAAAGAATTTACGTTTATACTTTGTTAGATTGAGAGTTTCTGTCACCCGTTAAGAATACAAACAGGACGTTATACACGTAATAATATACCTCTGAACGAAAGATATTGTTTATATTGTAATAGTAGGGACATAGAGGATGAAAATCACCTCATATGTATTTGTCCGTGTTATCGTCAGTTAAGTGTGACTTATATAAAACGATGCTATTATGTTAATCCATCTGTATTCAAATTCCATCAATTATTGGTATCATGTGATAAAAAGGAAGTTATGAATGTTTGTAAATATATTAAAGAAGCATTTGTTATACGCAACTCACTCATAAATATTTAACTTGATATAGTAGTTATGAAACATTCCCTCACTGCCAAAGTTTACATAATAATTGTTTGGTATTCAATTTACATAATATTTTTGCTTATATTCTATTTTATTATATTATGTGTGTAAGTTTAGATACGTGACATGTTTATATGTATAACTATATGTATAACGACAATGTACACTTGTATAAGTCGAATAAACTGTCTGTTCTGTTCTGCTAAATTATTTACTGTGATCTACTATAGTCTCATAAGGTAGAAATACCGTGTTTTATGCTCATTTCTTTCAAATTAAACTCGGTATCCTTCATAAGAACCATTGTTTTCGACATTAAATTATTAAATTTATATATAGTTTCATATGGCATAATTAGTTACTCGACTATGAAATATATAGAAAAATTATTTAATCGGAACCCGCAAAGAAAACGAATATCTTTTTTAATAAAGATTTTTAGAATGAATGAAATAATAAAAGTTAACAAAGAATATTCTGTAATTATAAGAGTTTATTTAAAGTATATAATTGTCACACTGTTACTTACATAAAGAATCTCACTTGAAAGCTGAATTATATTTAACAGGAAAAGGGAGGGAATAAAGCAATTATGATTGACCAATTTAAATCTGCGCTTTTTCACTAAACAATATTGATAATTTTTCATTCGAAAATGCTTGCACTACAATTATCTTTGAAACAGGTTCTTATTTTTCTTTATGCTCTTCCCACTTATATGCCTTTCGAGTCAGTGGTCAAGTTAAGGAATTTGTTGTTTTTCCATAAATGTGACGGGATATACCAGGTGAACTGACACACGTTCTATGTGAATGTTAATCGACACCAGTCGAAAAGCAAACTTTACAAATCAACTAAGAGAATCTTTCAACCACGACTTTTGTGGCACTTTTTCTTCTCTGGACAGTTTTACGTGGTGTTTAAAGGTTTTAGCGGCTCCATTCGAGCCATTACTGGAAACAGATCAACATGTCGACTTTTTAAAACGAGATTTATTTTTTTACACGCTGCTTAAACAAATACTTTTACTTACTATTCCTTAGTAAAATTTAAGCTTAACAATCTGCTGTTTCGGCCGGAACGACCATGCACCATATTGACATATTCCATAGAGAACTGTTAAGCAATTTTTAGGAGTATTCTTATCAATTACTCCATGTACATGTTATCTTTCTGACATACATAATATTATGTATGCTATAACTCGCTGCTGTAAATCTCTTGTATTTCGTTCCGACAAGATTCCTGCATCTAAGCGGCGGAACACATATAACTATACCATCATGGAAGTCAAATAGACTAATTTTATTTGCATGTAGATTATAAGCTTTTTTATATTTAAATACGAAGTTATATCCTACAATATTTGTATATAAATACATCGACAACAATATGCTATAATTTTTAACTGTACCATTATTGTGTATATGTTATTTGTCTTTTAATGCTTGTATATATTATGAATATCTCCAGCCATGGATGTTAAGTTGAGTTGAGTATAAGAACGTTTATGCTTATTTCCATAGCAACTGACCCCAGAGAAGGATAAGGTTGATAACAAATGGAACAATAAGTCCATTCGTTTTTAACATGAACACTAAATTCATAGCATATCACTACATTTGTAGCTAAATGTATTACAAGATCACCTGAAAAAAACATGCTTGAAACCTAAATACTCCGTTGATTGGCAAAAAAACAGACATTGCAGTAAAACGAAACTGGCAAGTGGTTACAAGGACATTTACACACACCTGCATTTTTAAAGCAGAGAAAATTCAATTAGTTTATTATTCAGCTTAACGAAAGCATTTTCTTTTCTAAATTTGGCGATCTACTCAATATTGTTAAGGTATAAATCCTCCAAACGTTATGGACATTTTTTTTACCACATAATAGTATTTTGGACTTAAAAAACCTACACCACCTCCGTTTAGGATTGAACAGAAAACATGAAATAGCGGGTTTCATGGTTAATGCTTATGAGAAGAGAAATTCTTTGTAGACTTTAGAACTAAAATTGTAACCCCATCGCCAGTGTGTACCAAACACTCCCTTTATTTGATCTTATTGGGGTAGGAATAATAAATCGGCAAGGTAATGACACTTCGTGTATGCCATGGGAAACTAAGTTTTTCATTTAAAGTAATAAAATTATTTCATTACTAATTCGCTCCATTGCATGATCAGTAAATTATTTGTGATTTATGATTGATCACATTTTTGCCTTATATCATTATTGTTTAACTCGATGTGAAACAGTTAAATGTATTTTGTTTTATCAGGAGTTTGTCATTTAAAGAAATAAAATTATTTCATTACGAATTCGCTCCATTGCACGATCAGTAAATTATTTGTGATTTATGATTGACCACATTTTTGCCTTATAACATTGTTTCATTATTGTTTAACTCGATGTGAAACAGTAAAATGTATTTTGTTTTATCAGGAGTTTGTCATTTAAAGTAATAAAATTATATCATTACTAATTCGCTCCATTGCACGATCAGTAAATTTATGATTGACTGCATTTTATCATTATTATTTAACTCCAAAGTTGATAATGCTTATATAAGTATTTTGCTTTATTGCTTGATGTTTTTTTTCTATTTATGTACTGACAGTCAATTTTGGTAATATTATTGGCAATACAGTTTTGTATGTGCGCGCACCTGTAAACACTGAATATGATATGTATCCACATTGGCCATAGCCTTCTGGATGGTATGCATATAAACATGTATCCGAATTATGCGTACCATAACCCGTATACCCAAAATGAGAAAGAGATTTGATAAATGTGCAGCCAATCTTTGGAACAGCCTGCCAGTAGAAATTAAACACATTGACTCCCTGACAGTTTTCAAAAAGGCTTTAAAAACTCACCTATTTAAATTGGCGTATCAGTGAAATGATGTGGAATTTTTAACCTTTTAATTCGCGTGTGCAGCGCTTAGAGACTTGTTTTATAATGCGCTATACAAATATTTACATTCATTCATTCATTCATTCATTCATTCATTCATTCATTCATTCATTCATTCATTCATTCATTCATTCATTCATTCATTCATTCATTCATTCATTCATTCATTCATTCATTCATTCATTCAAATGTGATTCAATCTCATTTGATTCCTAATTGAACTTGGAATATAGTTTATTGCACATTTTAATAGAATCTGCAATTTATCTATCACTTTACAAACATATTCTCAAATAGCATGTGACATCAATAGTTTTTTTGTGTTTTTGTTACCCCTCGGTTATGGTATGATGGGTATTCGACCTAATATGACTTTATTTTGTGACGAATATCATAAACTAACCGTATTGTTCATGTATAATTTAATGAAGTCCAACAGTACACTTAACAAACTTACTTGGAGTGTCAATAACACTACTTTGCAAACAAAAGTTATTGAGTCAACAACTTATTGTTCTGTTTAATATACGTTCATACATTTGGTTAATTGGTCCTATGAAAATATTGACATTTGTTACAAAGAACTTGAAACTTAATTTTCTCCGTTTAAATTTGGTTTGAAAATGAGAGTTTTACAGGGGCTAAACCTTTTCGATACACAAAATTTACTTACGACAGTCTCGTTCATCTAATAATTATTTCTAATAAGAAAGTATGTTGTATCATTATAATTAGTGTGGGGTGCATTTCTTGTGGTCATGTTATTGACTCGTCATCTTGTTTTAAGTAAATAGCGATTATATATGCGTTACGTGGGAAGTTACAAAGGCAAAATAAACCAGTATTAAACCTACCCGAAGCAAAATATAGCGACCCCTGGTTACCGGAAATGACGTATATAGCCATGAGCGCTGCCACCAGAACAAGGCCAAAGGTTGCAAAGAACGGTCGGAATCTCATCGTCTTAAGGAGCATGCTAAACAGACACAATGAATAAGATTTGATTAAATTCAATTCATTTATACAATGTATGAAACAATTCTTGAAATGCTGGCTTATAACTGTTATTGTTGTTTAATTTCGTTTCATTTATATGCTTTTCGGTGGATTATAGAGGTGTATTATTGAAAGAAAAATGACATTTCACGTTTCAAACAGTTAATATATAATTTTCACTGATTTGAAATTTAGCGCGCTCTAATGCCCGAATCATATGCAGACGCGCACAAGTCTGGGACAAAATTCTAACGAAGTCATTTCCGAAATGATTCGAAATGTGCCTTTTTTCTAAAAAAGTACAATTAATTGTCATTAACTTAAGTATACAAATACGGAAATTTCAGGATAAGATCAAATACAGATTTTAGCTCGTGAACATAAACTCAGTATTTTTCTCGTGACTTCGCCACTCGTGAAGAAACATTTCTGTACCTACAAGGTGAAATACGAGAGAGTTATTAGTACTGTGTTTTGATCCGGGAGGTTGTATTCGACTCGAGTGGAATTTTGCAGAAAACGAGAGTCGAATACGACAATTGTTGTTTATATAGCTTTAGCAATATTATTCATCGTGATAGGTAGACTAAAATATTCGAACATTAAACCAAAATTACCTATTTTATATCGTTTTGTAAAGTAAACAACACCATCATCGGTCATAATAAAACTGCTATTCGGGTTATTTAAAATCAATATATATATATGTTAGTTCAGATTTCAGAATGAACTTACATTTATCAAGAACTACTTTTAAAGTTTTATAAAAAAAATGGTTGCTTCACATTTTTAACGACACATCGAACAAATCGCTACATTGTTATCCAGTGTTTTCTATAGTATAATTTGAAGACATGTGTCCACTTCATGTAGTCGGAAATCTGGCAAAGGATGTTAATATATGTGCAATAGTTCTACTGGGAATACATAGTGGATATGATTATTATACTATTTTATACAACTTCTTCGCTATATCATTATTAATTTAAAAAAAAGTATTACAATGCCATCATTTAGTTTAACTCATCACTTATCATTCAGTTCAAGGTACACTTTAAATGGCAGTTTCTTCAAATAAAAGAAATAAACAATTTACTTGTTTGGTGCTTAGTAGCTTTCGAAGAAGATGTACCACGAAATATTTCAGTTAACAATCACAGTTTGTGGAATTGTTTGTACTCGTATATATTATTTCCATAGAATAGTATTTTTCTAATTGCCGTTTAGAATCTTGGAAATACGACTGTTTTTTATATGTTTTAACCATCTACCTGTGAATGTTTTAGCCGTCTACATCGCTAGCTGTCCCTGTATTTGAAGGGTAGACAGGACCTCCGAAAGAACACAGTACTTATACAAGTATACAATCGGTTATTATAAGGTAGATTTTACGAGTATCCAATAAACAACTGCGCTGTTCGTTTAATTTACATACTGTGAATGATGTTTAATTTACATAGAGTCAATGATGTTTAATTTACATACTGTCAATGATGTTTAATTTACATACTGTCAATGATGTTTAATTTACATACTGTCAATGTTTAATTTACATACTGTCAATGATGTTTAATTTACATACAGTCAATGATGTTTAATTTACATACTGTCAATGATGTTTAATTTACAAACTGTCAATGATGTTTAATTTACATACTGTCAATGATGTTTAATTTACATACTGTCAATGATGTTTAATTTACATACTGTCAATGATGTTTAATTTACATACTGTCAATGATGTTTAATTTACATACTGTCAATGATGTTTAATTTACATACAGTCAATGATGTTTAATTTACATACTGTCAATGATGTTTAATTTACATACTGTCAATGATGTTTAATATACATGCTGTCAATGATGTTTAATTTTCATACTGTCAATGATGTTTAATTTACATACTGTCAATGATGTTTAATTTACATACTGTCAATGATGTTTAATTTACAAACTGTCAATGATGTTTAATTTACATACTGTCAATGATGTTTAATTTACATATTGTCAATGATGTTTAATTTACATACTGTCAATGATGTTTAATTTTCATACTGTCAATGATGTTTAATATACATGCTGTCAATGATGTTTAATTTTCATACTGTCAATGATGTTTAATTTACATACTGTCAATGATGTTTAATTTACATACTGTCAATGATGTTTAATTTACATACTGTCAATGATGTTTAATTTACATACTGTCAATGATGTTTAATTTACATACTGTCAATGATGTTTAATTTTCATACTGTCAATGATGTTTAATTTACATACTGTCAATGATGTATAATTTACATTCTGTCAATGATGTTTAATTTACATACTGTCAATGATGTTTAATTTACATACTGTCAATGATGTTTAATTTACATACAGTCAATGATGTTTAATTTTCATACTGTCAATGATGTTTAATATACATGCTGTCAATGATGTTTAATTTTCATACTGTCAATGATGTTTAATTTACATACTGTCAATGATGTTTAATTTACAAACTGTCAATGATGTTTAATTTACATACTGTCAATGATGTTTAATTTACATACTGTCAATGATGTTTAATTTACATACTGTCAATGATGTTTAATTTACATACTGTCAATGATGTTTAATTTACATACTGTCAATGATGTTTAATTTTCATACTGTCAATGATGTTTAATTTACATACTGTCAATGATGTTTAATTTACATACAGTCAATGATGTTTAATTTACATACTGTCAATGATGTTTAATTTACATACTGTCAATGATGTTTAATTTACAAACTGTCAATGATGTTTAATTTACATACTGTCAATGATGTTTAATTTTCATACTGTCAATGTTTAATTTACATACTGTCAATGATGTTTAATTTTCATACTGTCAATGATGTTTAATATACATGCTGTCAATGATGTTTAATTTACATACTGTCAATGATGTTTAATTTACATATTGTCAATGATGTTTAATTTACATACTGTCAATGATGTTTAATTTACATACTGTCAATGATGTTTAATTTACATATTGTTTAATTTACATACTGTCAATGATGTTTAATTTACATACTGTCAATGTTTAATTTACATACTGTCAATGATGTTTAATTTACATACTGTCAATGATGTTTAATTTACATACTGTCAATGATGTTTAATTTACATACTGTCAATGTTTAGTTTACATACTGTCAATGATGTTTAATTTACATACTGTCAATGATGTTTAATTTACATACTGTCAATGTTTAATTTACATACTGTCAATGATGTTTAATTTACATACTGTCAATGTTTAGTTTACATACTGTCAATGATGTTTAATTTTCATACTGTCAATGATGTTTAATATACATGCTGTCAATGATGTTTACTTTACATACTGTCAATGATGTTTAATTTACATACTGTCAATGATGTTTAATTTACATACTGTCAATGATGTTTAATTTACATACTGTCAATGATGTTTAATTTACATACTGTCAATGATGTTTAATTTACATACTGTCAATGATGTTTAATTTACATACTGTCAATGATGTTTAATTTACATACTGTCAATGTTTAATTTACACACTGTCAATGTTTAATTAACATACTGTCAATGATGTTTAATTTACATTCTGTCAATGATGTTTAATTTACACACTGTCAATGATGTTTAATTTACACACTGTCAATGATGTTTAATTTACATACTGTCAATGATGTTTAATTTACATACTGTCAATGATGTTTAATTTACATACTGTCAATGATGTTTAATTTACAAACTGTCAATGATGTTTAATTTACATACAGTCAATGATGTTTAATTTACATACTGTCAATGATGTTTAATTTACATACTGTCAATGATGTTTAATTTACATTCTGTCAATGATGTTTAATTTACATACTGTCAATGATGTTTAATTTACATACTGTCAATGATGTTTAATTTACATACTGTCAATGTTTAATTTACATACTGTCAATGTTTAATTTACACACTGTCAATGTTTAATTAACATACTGTCAATGATGTTTAATTTACATACTGTCAATGATGTTTAATTTACATACTGTCAATGATGGATGTTTAATTTTGATCCATATACACCCTATATGTTTTCGGTATCATTTGAAAGGATATTGATTGCCGATTACATGTATATACCTATTATACCTGGTGTTTTCCCTTCATTTCAATTAAACTCGGACATGAAATTGCATATTTTGCATCCCTTCGATGCCTAAACGCTTTCTTGCACAGGAATATAAAGAGTTAAATTTGCGATTTTGTATTATTTTGGTATAATAAGAAGGGGTTTTATTGGCAGAATAAGAATATGTTAAAGTTATACCGATACAAATATAATAAACGCCATCAATTAGACTTCAAAATTACAAAATGAGTAATTCGATTTCTAACTGCAGTTGAAATATTGACCAAAACTACGAATTGCAACAACTTTATCTTAACTATTTCATCGGTAATTTAATTTACATATGTAAAGGCAGTAAGAACTACCCTTCCTAATAATAACAAATGTATATGGAATCACCAGGCACCAAAATATAGCATACATACTAATGAATTGAGTGACTACGAAACAGATCAGAAAACTGAACATGTATGGACATATTCAAATATGGTGAGGATAAATTTGTTTTGATCATTAGTATAATTCAATATTTTGAATTGTTCGTCTTATACATAACGCTTTTTTGACAAATAAATATAGTTTTATGAGTTTTTATCTATGTGATATATTTAACAGTTTAATAAATTTTAAAACAGATGGACGAATGCAATAATAAGGTTTTATGTATTTCTTTCTAATAAGATTGAAAATGAAATGGTGTTCGTCTTCTACATATCTTTTATTACAACATAAACAATATGTTTCATCACGTTGAAATTGATAACGGTTATTTCGACCCGTTTGGATTCGTAAAGGCTGAACAGAAAGTCACAAAAGAATAGTCGTAAGATTTTAGGATATATATCTAAATAATGATCATAACCAATAGGTTTCAAATGCTTTATACAAAACGAATAAAAAGCTTATTTGTACATCGGTTAACTGAAAAGGCACATGATTCGCCGAGAACAATTTCCTAAGGACGGAATTACAATGGGAATGGTCTAGTACCGAAATTGATTGAGGCGGAGATGAAGTTGAAACAGGCATGGTATCCGTTGGCAAAGTACATTGATGGTATTGTAGCTGGGTAGCCATTAACTAAAAATAATCGGACCGTCTATCTTTATATTATGAAAACGGTGTATTCATTGTTTACACTGTTAGATACACAAGCACCATTTCGTGTGGCTCTGATAAAATATATTTGAAGATAAACTTGTTTGAAATCATAGGCAATAACCTGTGTACATTGCTTAAAAAAACGATATGTGAGCTGTTTACTACTATTCGTAATATATGTAGTCACGTTGAACGTCTTTTAAACTAGGCACAAGTTGTTCAACCATGATATTGAGATCAATTTATGTGCTGTTTGTTTATGGTACGATGACTCGACGTCTTATTAAATAGTAGATTTTGACTGTCGACGGTTACCATTATAAGAGTGTGACATATCAGAAAATGAAATGAATACTGCTGCATAAACATTGAAAGAAATAACTTAAGTGGTCCCGTTTCATTGGTCAATAAATATTTTATAGAATCAATTAAATTTCTTCTTCACGTGTATGTTATATATTCATTGCTGTTCTAAGAACAGAACATAAAAGAATCGTCAAGAATTTATCGTCTTTGTTATCAATTTTATAAAACAAATGTATTGAATTAACAGGCAGTAGAAAATAGGAAATAGTTGCAGATGAATATGAGAAATATGATCATATAAGGGGAGCGTGAAAAGTAGAAAAAGTTAAACGTCCTCATTGGACATTGATTGCCTTAAACACGACGTTTCTATTTAACGAAGATAATTAATAAAGTAATGTCTGTTTTTTTTAAGAAATATATATTAACTTGACGGTTGAGTAAAATAATATCGTTTTACATATTTTCTTCGAATTGGATCAAAACATGGATATATAGATATGAAATGGATTTTATCTTCGATGTCTCTTGAATTACAACATAAACAGTTCCTTTCTTTTACCATAAATATAATTTCGGTCTCAAAGTCAACTTCTACTTCTAATAATTTTTATACGGAATCCCAGATTTTAGAAACAGATTTACGCTGAAAGAAACCCAACATCGAAACGTGTACCTCTACGCACTGTAAGTTATGAATTGTTTCCAGAATTATGTTCTGAAAAACCCTTCAAAAAGTACCGGCGTGTATAACACACACCCCCATCTCCCCCCCCCCCCAGGTTTTTAAAGGACTCGGGTTCTTTTTTAAAATGCCCCTATTACTTTCATCATTTATATGTTCATTTATATGTTCATTTCAAATAATTAGGTACTGGTTGAGCTTTAATCTGCCAGTGTTAAACATCTATTAAAAAAGGAAGTTCATCAGTGGTTGGGAATAATCGCCCTGTTAGAGATAGAATCAACCATCTAGGGCTAAATGTTGCTGATGTAGGAAGCTGTCTTTCGATCATTGGTATGAAACCAGAGACAGTGCACATAATTGTAATGTTAAATATATATATATATATATATATATATATATATATATATATATATATATATATATATATATATATATATATATACTAGATTCCAATAAAAAAGCATGACTGCGTGTGTGCTTCAATAAGGAATTAAAGAACCACTTCTTGGGCTTGTATAGAGCATAATGTTTATTTCAAATGGTACATCCTGATGCAAAATGTGTTTTATTTCCGATCGAAAGATACTTGTAACTATTTTTCTTTTTTGTTGTTGTTGTTCTTTTACACAATAGGATCGCATTGACAATAATTATAGGGCTATCCTGCATATACATCTTTATTTATTATGTTTTTCTTTAAAAGGAAGAAATTGCAAGTTGATATTTTTTATCTTTGAATCAATAACTATATCAATTTGAGATTGAACTTTAAAGATATTAAGTAAAAATAATGTAGTTCAACTTCTGTAAAAAGAATGAGATATTTGATTTTTGATAACTTGAATACGATGATTATTTATTATGTGTGATATTTATTTTAATTTGTGATATGGTTTTGCTATCTTATTGAGCTTATCTGTGATAATTTTGCTGATGTACGTACTTATGCAAATGAATATATCGATCTATCTGTCGTATCTACCCGATTTGAATTTTAAAAGTCTACAAAAGAATAACCGTAAGCCTTTCCAACGGTTTATTTAATTTTCACAATCAAATATTGGTTTTCATTCTTTATACAATATCAATTCTCGCTCAAGGGGTTAAACACCTGGTTTAATATTTCTATTTAAAGAGTATTTATAATTGTTTTTTCAGACATATTTTAAATCAGACGTCAGCTAATTGTTATTGTAATGATCACAACTCGTCTATAAACCTTGAATTATACCCATACCATTTGACGATTATTTGTAAACACTCGTGATTTTGAACCATGACCTATGTACTGCAGTCTGTGACTTGCAGAATAATTGTTACACCATCAGATAATGTTTGGTGACTGATCCATTTGTATGCTCTTTTAAAATATTTTATGTTTTGAATTGATATTGATGTATTATAATGCATTTTTAAAAACGTACTTGTTAATTTTAAGGTAATTTATAGAGTTTTAATAAACAAAGTAACAGGAAGAATAGACTACTAGGATAGTGCCGTGGCAAGGCGGATGAAATTTTTGGGTTAGCCGAAGGCTTAATAATTTATGACGATAAATTACTTTAAAATCAACAAGTACGTTGTTTAGGATCCCCTTTTAAAGACAGTGCAAATATTTGAATATTTCCAATTAGAAGGAACAACACAAGAAGCATTGAACAAATCACATACGGGTTTTTCAAAAGCTTAAAGATGCTATAAGTATCCCCTCGAGTGGTAAAGCATATGGGCCTGATGACATTGATAATCGTATTCTACTTAAAGCTTTTGAAAAACTTAGCCAACCCTTGTAGAATACGATTACCAATGTCATCAGGCCCATATGCTTTACCAACCGAGGGGATACTTATAGCATCTTTAACTTCGTGGTGTATGAAAACAATCGAAGCAAGTTAAGCATCACCGGTAATTAAATTAAAGTAAAACTTGTATTGAATCGTCAACGTAGGTCTGAAGGAAAATAAATAATTGAGGATATCAGCCTGGCCTTGGTCGTCTTCAATGACCAGATCATCTAGAGGGTTGTGTAGTTTGAGAATGCCTCGTGATTTTACCGGAGTGATAAATGACTTAAAAGTTGTTCACCAATCCCTGGAACTAAGCTCACTGGATTTGATTTTTAAAGAAAGTGAATCAAAATATTTCGATTTGAAACTCCGCAACAACTTCATTACGCAAGCAGCGAAACCTAGTACAATGTATCGGATTGTTAGTACTGTTGGGAATATCATCATTGATTTAGTAAATTAGTGGCAAACAAATCAACATAAGTATTCCTAAAATGTGACCAATCAGTGTCAGAGAGCTTCTGGCAAACTTGATTATAGTTAGTATTGTAAAATTTCCATTATCTACGACAAATAACCTTATATACCCGTTTAGGGTTTCTATAACCATTCTATTGTTTTGCTCTAGCAATGACTATCCAACCCCACTATGGACTAAGGAGTTCGAGTCAGACACAAATAGGAGATCGATAAGTAACGAAGCCTTTCTTGTCAAGAGCGTTGAATCCGAGATGCTTTGTTCAACGGCCAACTGTTGCAATAAAGAGTTGATTTTTCAACCTGAATTATCGACTTAAGTGTTCAGGCTGAAAGCTCCTTTAATATTAATGTTATCAATGTCGCTTTCACTCGCAAAACCTATAGAGTCTTCAATGAGGCTGTAGTAGTTATTACCGATAGAACACTCCGATTAGTACACATTAGTTACGTATCTATATTTCTAACCAGAGACACATAAACGCATTTAACTCCGAACCATTTCGTCTTTATAAAACTGAAACCGTCACTGGTATACGCGGCAACACCAGCATATGAATATCATTACTGATCACGACGAACTGGAGGAAAACATAAAGCACAAGCAATGTAAAGTGAATCTTGTATTTGTACAAAACGTTTCACATGCCGTTTGACTGAATGTCAAGTTGCAATCCGATCGCATTAAATGATTGAATTTAACTTTGACTGATAAACCGATCGCAGACAATGATAAGTGTGGCGTACGAACCTCAAGCAAGGAAAGCGTGTGCGCAGAACCTCAGACAAGGGGTAAGTTGGCCATACGGACCACAGTCAAATTTTAGGTGGGCGTACAGACCCTTCTTATCATCATAACTATCATTTAAGCATATTCTTTCTAATTATCTGCACCACAGCCATCATCATCACAAGCAGCAGCAGAAATAGCGAGCGAGGTTTTTTTAAAATAATATTATACATTTTTTAGAAAATGACGAACAGTTTTAACTTGAACGAAAACTGGAGTGATATGCTGTAAAATATAGACACATTAAAAAGTTTATTAACAATACATATATTCATTTTGTCCATGAATCTACATTTATCAAATTTTTACATTCACAAGTGGACAAAAATTCAAAACAAAAATCACAATATAAGAAAAAAGAGAGAAATCATTGGACATATTACAAAATCAAAACATTTTTAAACATAGATAAATACATTATTCCCTAATAACAAATATGCGAAAGCGAGAGGACAGTGTGTTTAATAGTATATTTGGCTGCATTAATTAAACAAATGTTGGTACATTTGGTCTTTTTCCAATGTATTTATCTGAATGTGTGTGTTTATTAAAACATTGTAAAGAGGACATTAAATAACAAGGTTTTGCAATTGCAGCCTTATTTGATCAACATTAATATATTTAAATTAAAAAATAGACTTATGTTATCTTAGAGTATCATCAGAAATAAGGTTGAATTACAAAACCTTGATTAACTTCTTCCTCGTGATGAGTATTTCGGTTCTGTATAAATGTATTATGTAATATCGACTTTGACAAAAATAAAAACATTTTTCCATATCCTTCACTTTGATTTAACCAAACATATTGCAAACCCTGTGACTGTAAAACAGTACATACAGACTTTGCCCATGAGTTACGATTTGGCCTTGTTTCTAAATATCTACACATATAAGAGTAACCATGTTAGACATATCTATTATCCTCTAGTTTAATATCTTTTAACCAACATCTAATCTCACCATATATGAAATTATTTTGACTTTGAATTCTAACCCCTAAAAGTTTTTTGTAGAAATTCAGATGAACTATTTCTAAAACCCAGATTTCAGATCGAAAAATTAAAATTGGTAGAATAAATCTATAAAAAAAAAAAAAGAATTTGATATAGATACTGTTGGAAATTCAATAAGATATTAATTTAATTTAAAAAAAAACTGCTTTTGATGCCTGTCCTGCTAGTAATTCATAAGTTTTTGAAAAAGAGCCTCCAATTGTAAAGACAATGCCTAAGTATGTAAAATGGTTAACTATATCTATTTTGTATCTCTTATCTCAACCTTTTTTAAAGATCATTATTTAAGACTTGGTACAGTTTAAACTTAGTTTCCATCTATCATTATACTGTTCAAGTAATATATAACCTTAATTTATTTCATCCTTAAATTCAGCCATATGTATTATATAATCACCATTAAGCAATAAAAAACAATTAAAATGCCAATATCTATGCCTTTGAAACCATTCAACATGCAATATTCTTCTATATGATTTATGTACATTGAAAAAAAAAAACAATCAACGTTCTCATTTTCGTACACCTATATAACAAGAAACATCTTCATTTCCCATTCAATCATTAAGCTAAAGTTTGACTTAGCATTGGAAAACATTGATTTTATTACATGAAAAATATTTCCTCTAACTCATAACTTCAACCAAATTATACTATCAAGTACAACAATATGATCAACCGGGCACATATTTTGCCTAAAGACTACCTGTGCCTCAATATACACAAATATTTAATCTATTATTAATTACTTTTGTGAACAATTTAGCAAATGTACAACACAACTATTATACCTTAGTTGTGTAAACCTTTTTATGTAAAGGAACAATAAAGCCTTCAGACCATGTCGCAGGAAAATATCCAATGTGAAAACAGAGTACACACAAAATTTAAAAAGCTAAATCTATATATACAATACTTAAAACACTCATTTAACAAATAATCCAGCCCAGCTGCTATGTCACAATTCAAATTACAACCTTTACTAAAATCATTATGTGTAAATGAGTCATTTAATTCCACATTCAACTCCCCAATTAAATATCTATCATGAAAATACAAAACATTACCATCAGGTTGGAAAAAAGAGTCTGGACCATTAATGACTTTGAAATACATAAGAAAATCTTAATCTGATAAATTCTATTTGTCATTTGCTTCAACAGAACCTATTCCAATGAAGTTTAGCATTCTCTAACCTTTCTGTTTGTTGTCTATCAGAGTGAATGGGGCGTAATTCGGAAGTTATCAAATTCTGTAAATACTGTTGTGAATAATATGATACAAATGTACTATTTTAGAGTTTAATTCATTTATTTATTATTTATGATATGTGTCAAACTCATAAGATGAAATTGCTATTTATTTATTTGATACAAACATACTTGTTAATACTTTACATGTTCGCTATTTGTATTTCCATACGTAAACCATTACATATTCTATGACTGATTTGATCACGGGTCATGTTGGCCTATTTCAAATATATATTGTGTATAATATTTCCTTTCTTTGAATAAACCGTCTTGTTCTAAACACATTTCTTTTTTCTAACAGTTTGTTTATACAAGCTTCGAGATTCTACTATATTTTTTTCAATCTAATCTTATATGTACATTTTCCTATTTCACAATTTAATCCTATACTTCCTTTCAAAAACCTCAAACCAGACATCTTACTAAAATCTAACAATATCTTCCAATTTCCATTCACAGTCTTGTGAATTGATTCTTGATAAATATTCATCTTGTATATAAGCATCTAGTAAAAGCTTTCCTAACAAACATCAATATTGTCATTTACAGCAAAATCACACACTGAAATTCTTACATGTACTATCATACGTATGAGTGAATTTCAATATATCATATATTATCAATTCAAAAACACTAGTTTCAATGAAATATTCTCTGCATCAACCTAAAACATAATAAGTAAGGCACAAAAAAACATCATGTTCATGTTCAAATATTTTCCTCTCTAATCTTATCTATTGTGTACAAACACTTGTATGCTTTACAAATTGAACATATTATTTTAATATATTATGAATGCAAATCATTACTCTACCACTGTTTATCTTCGATTGTTTTCGCTTTATTTTTTCTGTGTACAACATACGAAGTAAAAATGTCAACATCATAATTAAACCTTTCATTCCTCCATGTGTCAGTAAATAAAACAATGTCATATTCAAAAAGGACGTTTCATTTCCTCACAGTCAAGTTCATTATATTGTTAACTTATAAGGCCCTGTACAACTTGATCTCATTTTGACCTCATCGCTGTCCTACTTCTCGGTTGCTGGCTTCAGATTGGCTGTCTCCGTTCGCGCATAATACATAGTAAACAACGCATCTTACATCGCCATATAAGTTGTATCGGAAAGCATGATTTTGACTCTTTAATTTGTTCGGCTTTTTCGTGTGAAGTATTAAATTGCACAACTATTAAAACATTAGTATGTCGTATTTCTCGTTTTTTATTTTTATAAGTCTCAATAAACTACTCTTCTGCACAAATGCAGCATCTCACACATGCATGGCATCTTTTCGTGCACGTGTTCTTATATGTCTCCCTAAACTACTTCTCTGCGAAAAAGCAGCATCACAATGCTTACACTTGTATGGTTTCTCTCCTGTATGGATTCTCAAATGTGCCTGCAAGTAGTTTTTCAAAGAAAAACAAACACCGCATATTTTACACATGTGTGGCTTATCTCCTGTGTGTATACTCATATGTCTATGTAAACGAGTACTACGCGAGAAAGAAGAATCACAAATATCGCACTTGTATGGCTTCTCTCCTGTGTGTATTCTTATATGAGTGTGTAAGTTACATTTCAGAGAGAAAGCACTATCACAAATGTCGCACTTATAAGGTTTTTCCCCTGTGTGTGTTCTCATATGTCTCTGTAATTGACTTTTAAGGGAAAAATCAGCATCACATATCCCACACTTGTATGGCTTTTCTCCTGTGTGAACTCTTGTATGTGCCTTTAAATGACCTTTCAAGGAGAAAGCAGCATCACATGTCTCACACTTGTATGGCTTCTCTCCTGTGTGTATTGTTGTATGCGCCATAAAGTGACTTTTCTTAGAGAAAGCGGCATCACATGTTTCACATTTGTAGGCCTTCTCTTCTGTGTGTCTCCTGGTATGTGCTTGTAAATGACTTTCTAAAAAGAAAGCAACATCACAAATCTCACACTTGTATAGCTTCTTTCGTGTGTGTACTCTTGCATGTGACTGTAAATAACCTTTAAAAGAGAAAGCCGCATTACATGTCTCACACTTGTATGGCTTTTCTCCTGTGTGAATTATTGTATGTACCTTTAAATGACCTTTCAAGGAGAAAGACGCATTACATGTCTCACACTTGTATGGCTTCTCTCCCATGTGTTTACTCTCCTTCTTTTTCTGAAACTCCATTTTCAAGAAACTCAGGATAACATATTCTACAATTGTATTTCTTCACAGCTGTTTCTTTTTCCTATATCCAAATTACCATCAGAGAGAAAGCATCATCGAATGTATCACATATATATATATATATATCCGGTGTGCGATATTTAACATGTTCTATTGAGAACACTTTTGAGAAAAAAACATGATTACATGTTTTACTTTTACATTAAGTTAAATGTCTATTTCAGTTTCTTGTGAGCGTCATGTACAGAGTTTCTGTGACTTAATCACCGCATGTGTTACACTGGTACAACATCTGTTCTCTGGTTCTGCATATGGCTCGTGAGTTGTAGTAGATCTTCGAATTAAATACTGCTTAACTTTTGAATCTCTAAATTTTGGCGTCAAACGTCTTCAGAACGTGTTCACATGGACCATAATTTTCTAATGTGTACCATTTGCATCTGCGAAAGATAAACACTATTTTACATACACACACAAACACACACACACACACGCACACACAAGCGTGCGCTTATATAACTATATGTGTGTGTATATATTGCAAAATATGGAGTGAGCGGAGCGAAGCCGAAGGCCGAAAGGCTCGCCCAATATTCTGCCGGGCGGTTATAAATCTTCGCGGCATTTTAAATATGAAATAATTGCGAAGATATGTGTATTAAAGTGTTGGTGTTTGTATTAAAATGTTGATAGTTGTATGAAATGTAAGAGCACCGAACGTTTATTTTACTTTGAGTAGACATATTAGAAGTGCACGAGACGTAGACAAGGATTATCCTTAGTATTTACTTTATGATGAGACAAGGGGAGTAAACCACATGTTCACAGTGATAAGACAATATGGTAAACGGAGACAGCACTACATGTATACTAAGGAAAATACTCTACTGTAGAGTAAATTCAAGGCGGAACTTCATCTACATTTTGGAAATACGGGATAAAACTACATGTATACTAAGATAAGACAAGGACTAAACAACAAGTACTGAACTAGATGTACACAAGGGGATCGCACAGACTGAACTACATGTAAACTAGTGATTTACAATGATTAATTACTAACATAAATACGTTAAGACAATTATTAAAATTCATGCACACAAGGTACGGACAAGGATTGAATAACAACTACATGTAGATTATTACATCTAGCACACATCAGGATTGAGATACAAGTTTACAAGGATAAGACATTGCATGAACCTTATGTACACAAAGGGCATACTTAGCCTGAACTACATGTACACTACGGTAAGTTAAAGACAGAACTAGATGTACAATAAAAAGAAACACAGACTAAACTATATATACGCTAGGATAGTTCAAATATTTATATACATGTGCACTCCTGGAATGCGAAAATTGAACTACATGTATAATAGGAGAAAACAAAGACTGAACTATATGTACTATAGGGTAAAACAAATACTGAACTAGATGTACACAAGGATAATTCAATACTGATCTCAATGTACACTAGTGGATGGGAAAGACTGAACTACATGTGCACTAGGCGACAGCAAAGGCTGAAATACATGTGCACTAGGGGAAGACAAAGACTGAACTATATGTAGACTTTGGTAAAACAAAGAATGAACTTTATGTAGTAGTACACTAGCATATGATGAGTCAAAGATAGGACTGAACTACATGTTCAATGGGGGAAGAACAAAAAGAATGCTATACTTCATGTACAAAAATGAAAGACAATAATTGAATTTCATGTCCACTAGGGAAAGAAAAAGCCTGAACTGCGAGTTCACTTATGTAAGACAACGACTGATTTTTATGTACACTAGGGAACGACAATGGTTGAACTTCATGTACACAAGGATAAGACAAAGCCTGAAATACATGTACACTAGAATAAGACGATATGGAAACTACACGTACACTAGGATGTAATAAAGCCTTAACTACATTTACACCAGGGGAAGACAAAAACTGAATCACATGTACACTAGGGAAAGACAATGACTGAACGGCATGTAAACTAGGGAAAGACAATAATATCATTGCATGTATACTAGGGGAAGACAAAGCCTGAACTACATGTAAACCATAGGAAGAAAAAGCCAGAACTACATGTACACTAGGGGAAAACAAAGATTCTTATTGTGAGGTCATGTCAAATTTGTCCTTAAAATTATCAATTTATCCCTTACTTGTATCAAATCTCAGGGCTGACAGACTTGTTTTGGTGTATAGACTTTTACTGAATCTGTCAATGCTCATAGTGCCTTTACTGCTATTGTGTTTACTGATAGTTGTACAAGTAATATATCCCGTAACAACCTATTTTCGACCGCATAAGGATTTTATTCATTTGCATAATAACTGTATAATAGAGATAATAAAAACAAATATCAGTGTGTATCATTTCAAACAATCGTGTATCTTTGAAATAAAATAAAATTCGTAACAATCGCATGTTGTTAACATTATGAACCCGAAATGGCGACTGTCACATGAACGAGTAGTTTATTGGCCTTAACACAACCTGTTTTTGACCATGTCTTTTAACTTTACCTCATTATTTTCAAGTTTGTAATTTTTTAAAACTGGTTTGAATTGCTTAAAAGAAGCATAAATTAAAACTATTTACATATTATTATCATACAGTCATTTTGTAGTTACCACAATATGGACAAATGAATGTTTTACCACTTCTGGTTTTCACATGATAAAGCGGATAAATGCACCCAGCATGAACCCTGGTATCACTGGCCCCACTCTGTATGATCCTCCTATGACCTGCCTAGGCTGCAATATGTATAAAGTAATGTAAACTGAGAGACCATTTATATTGCAATTAAGTTACCTGTCGATAAATATCATCTATTTTAGTTTTAAAAGCAAAATACCCTACTTTTAATGTTGTGCACTATACTTACGGGCAAATAGTGATGGCCCTGGAAGAAATGTAAAATCTTAAAGATGAAAACAACGCCACTTTTGACAAGCGTTTTTCACATTAAATCATTCTAAATCAAAGGTTTAATTTGGCATGATTTAAACATGACTAGTTGGTGTTGTTTCAATCAAAATTGAGTTTTTTTACTTCACATTAAGTTTTCTGATTACTCTGTTGTTAAGGTAAACATTGAGAGTGTATTTTACCGGAAGTCACGTGCAATCCATGAGTTTTACATATTTTCCGGTGCCAGTCGAAAACAGGTTTGGATCGAAAATAGGTTGTTGATAGCTATGCCAAGATACTGAAATACAACACTGTATTTATTTGCCTGATCTTATTTCTAACCCTGCAAAAACCGAAGAGCGGTATTTATGGATATATCATGTCAAACTCATTACACACCACTATATTCACGGTAGTTGTTAACTCAATTTAGTATTATGCTCAAACTTACAGGTGAAAATACCTTTACCTTTGTTATTTTTAACAATGGTCAATTTAGAACTAAGGGACGTTAATCCTAAACTCGTAAACTATATCGCTCTGGTAGCGCTCAACAGTAAATATTGGTAAACGGGTATCAATATAAATTTTGAAAACTTTGTTTGTATGTATGTATGTACTTCTTTAAACCTTGCGGTCAGGGATAACCCGCGAAAGTGAAAGCACTTATTTCCAACGGGGTCCTTTGTGTTTGCTGAAGGGATAGCATGAAAGAGACAGTGGTGGGATACAAGGAAGTACGGGTGCCATACCCTAGCTCTTTTTCGAGAAAAAACCTTAGTTCTTTTACGTGCTCGGTGTAAATCACCGATTAAAGTTCCTGGGTTAAAGCAGGACTAAAAACCCACGACCTCCCGCTCCGTAGCCGAAGCCTAACCACTAGGCCATGGAGACGGTTACTAGTATATACTATATAATGGCCCATTCCGGAAACTTTATATAATTTCAAATCTCGAATTCGATATACATAGGGGATATTATAATAGGACACTCATCTGGTGACCTGTATCACGTCTCGTTCGGTGTGTAAACATGTATCCGTCGAGACCGCAGGTGACCGTTCAGCGTTTGTCGACGTCGTTGGCATTGTCAACATGATAAGCAGCATTGTGTGTTATGCAGGCTACAATCCTTTGTTGGTGAACAGCAGCAGCTCCAGCAGACAATTTTGGTGAACCTTCTTGTACACACGTCCATTAATGTGAAGTAAAATCTGTTACAGTGTTTTCAATAAATCTACGTTTCCAATACGAATAGTGGCTGTATTATGTGTTGGGCCCATCACGACTTAATTTCTGTTTAAAGGTCATAAGTGTCATAATAAGTATACAACTGTCTTTGGTTTAAAACAATATTGAGTATACCAGTATTCACAGCGCTGCCCTTTTAAACGCGAACGATAGGCAAAAGACTAACTGGTACACTATTTTAATATATCATATAAATCCGGCATGTTATATTTATATATAGGGGAAGTAATCGCTGTGAAGAATTCTGTACACCAAGGTACTCAAGTGTTGCCTGCTTCATATTTTATTGTTGTCTGTTACCTTGTTATGGTATTGTTTACAACAATACAAGCATTTTTTTAAATTCACAGACTTCCCGAAAGTCGTCGGTCCGACGGACATGACCGGCAAATTTTGATCCGGTCCGATGATTTCTGAACAAAAATCGGTCCGACTGTCCGGCTATTTTTTATTCTCGGTGACCGGGTTTTAGCATAAAATTCCGGTAACCGGGTTTTAGCATGAGGGCCTTAGAAAAACGTTACACAAGTTTTCATTGGTCGCTTTCGGCACAGTGCCCGTAGAAGAACCAATCGGTGCGCATGTTACATATTGACAGTCATTTGCGCAGCAAACATGGCTTCTCTAACATTTTACGAATGCTAGTGAAATAAAGAGAAAATTTTCAATCGATGAATGCTCTGAAAGGAAAATGAATATGAAACGAAATGTCATGAAAGAATTATTTTGTGAAATGGCAAAGAAATAGGAAATGACTCGTTATTGACAAAGAAAAGCAAGTAATAACCTGCGATGATGATGGTGAAACTCAAACCTCTAGAAACTTTGCTGGTAGGCAATTATTACTTCTATCTTAAAAAAATAGCTCTACCTATAAATTTAAAAAAAAAATTTAATTCTGTACAAAAAAACTAAATCCATAATAAGGTATAAAAGTGTAATCTAAATTCACCACTGTAATATAATATTTGGCATGTTGTGAAAGGCATTTTATTTGTGAAAAAACCCCATTATTTTATTGATAAAAGTTTATTTGTACATCCACTGTCCATGATATATTTTGTATTTTAGGCAGAGTCTAGATGTGCCTGCATATAATCGAACATACTACACCAGAACCATTGGCATCACAGGAGGTTGTCACCCTGTCCAACACTGAAAAAAGTCCTTACATCAGGCTCTTGCAATGGAGATTTAACACTCTGTGACAAACAGGACTTAAACCCTGATTATGATGAGAAGTGTTTTGAATATCAATATGAACTTTTGAATTTTGACAGAGTGATGATTTTCATAAGAGACATACTATAAAGCCTTTATAAAGAAATAAGCTGCTATTGATGAATAAACCAATGTTATTACTTCGTTTTTTTTCCTTTTGTTTCGGTCTGACAGATGTCCTTTCGGTCTGACAGATTTTTATGTCTTGTCAGACCGAATGTCTGCCACTTTTTTTCAACTTTCGGGAAGTCTGAATTCATTACACTTTGTTCATCATATCATAAAGAATATAGATAAAGAAGAGCATGTTTGATCACCATGCAACTAATTCACGAGACATAATAGATAGGCGTTAAACATGGTATCAGCTACGAAATTATCATTACAATCTACAGATGAAGCATCAAACATTTTTAAAGTGTTTTGATAGGTGTGTCCGAGTAGTCTTTGACGCAAGAACAAGATACAGTGTAGTCCGCAAACTCTAGAAGCATCTCTCTGTAATTAGATACGGTTTGTCTGCACTTCAGTAACTTTGATGCGTAGCCAATGCTGAGAATATGAGCTATTTTGACCGGGCGCTCTTTCATAGGAGTCTAGAAAGTCCACATGTCCAAGACCATCTAAAAAAATCCGCACCAATGTTTACCATGTTTTCTTTAAATAAGTTCAAGCGGTAGTCTATTAGCAGGAAAAACGTCAATCACTCGTTTTGTTAGCACGGGGTCACAATCGATCATACATGTCAGTTGAGATGTATCCATAACGACAAAATTATATCTCGCTTCTTATTCACTTCGAAATAGCCGGGGCCCTCGCTGAAAACGACGCAGCTCATGGGCTCAGATAATTGATCCTTAAATCTAGTCGTACGTCCTCAGTTTTGGCTATGGACAAATACTCGCTGTGATGGGAGAAATCTTGCTCGAGTTCAAACACCATGGGTCACCAAGGGTCACAACCGATGTAAACAAACAAGTAAGTGACGTTAATTTTGAACCCATGTGGGAATCCCTTTAAAGTCACGTGAGTCCTCACCCTTTACCGGATGAGATAAATAGCGAAAGTTGAGCTAACACAGAATGATATGTATTCCCCTTCATGCCTAAGTTTATGAAAAACTGCCTTGACAGATATCAAGATATCAAGTGGAACATGCTTGACTGAAGATGAAAATGTCAGCATTTTGAAATCTATCTCGTTTAATCCTTTGAGTCTGTAATTGGACATTATCTGATGTTTTCTGACACATGTATTAATCTCTGACCCGGTTGTACAAAGCAAGACATTATTATGCCCCCCCCCCCCCTTCGAAGAAGAGGGGTATATTTCTTTGCACATGTCGGTCGGTCGGTCCGACGGTAGATCAAAGCTTGTCCGAGTGATAACTTAACAATTCCCGATCGTATGGTCACCAAACTTGACATAAAGGTTGGGAATGACCAATGATGACCCTATTTAAAGGTCAAGGTTACAGTGACCTTTAATGGTAAAATGATTTTAAAGCTTGTCCGAGTGATAACTTAACAATGCCTAGACCAATGGTCATCGAAATTGACATGTAGGCTGGGCCTGACTAGTAAATGACCCCTATTGGTTTTAGTGGTCATCGGGTCAAAGGTCAAGGTCACAGTGTCCTTGAATGCTCTTCGAGTGATAATTCGACAATGCCTGAATCCATGGCTTTCAAAATGACTTGATGGTTGGGTCTGACCTGTAGATGACCTCTTTTGATTTTAGGGGTCATTGGGTCAAAGGTCAAGGTCACAGTGACCTTGAACGCAAAAAGCTTGTATATGTGATAACTTGTCAATGCCTGCACCCATGACCCTCATACCTGACATTTAGGTTTTGGGTGACCAGTTGATGACTCCTATGGATTTTGAGGTGAAAAGTCATGGTCATAACTCATATTCATGATTAAAATTGCATCATATTTACTTATTCCATGCTGCGAAGAGATACATTTTTATCTGCAAATATCATAAAGTTTGACAAACATCTCTTGTTTCAATCCGACTTGAGTTTTACTCCACTATTCAATTTCAAATCGGTTTGACGCAAAAAATACTCAGTTCTGTAATCACAAAATCTCAATTTTGATAAAGAGTGAACTGTACTTAAAGAAATTCGTATGAACAGCCTATTTTTGAAGCTTTAATTTATTTTGCTGCGATTTGTTGTGGTAATGGCCCAACAGAGAGCCATCCCGACCCGGTTCGAGCAGATGGATTCCTTGTCTTATAGACGTCCAAAACGGGACTCTTCTAAGGATTTGACATATAAATAAATCGCAAAGAAGCCGTTCACGTACAATTATTTTGACAAATGGATCTTACGATGATCTCATTCTACACCTGCTCAGGGGCTGTTGTTGGAGCGATCAATTATCTCTGGTGTTCAGCCGAAGAGGCTTAAACTTTCGTCACAAAAATCTAACAGTTCATGTTTTGTTATTCTTAATTTATTTGTTTTAAGAACTATAAAATCATTTAAATTGATCAAAGAACTGATATATATATATATATATATATATATATATATATATATATATATATATATATATATATATATATATATATATATATATATATCGATGTATTTTGACATTTCTTGATTGTTCACCTAATAAAATTGATTATCTTTGTTACTGTCTCTCATAGTTTTAAATACACAAGTATAAATGTGAAATGCTTTTAAAATCAATAATGCAATTGTACATGCATCATCAAATTCATCAAAATTAATCATTTAATGAATTAAAGATAAGTTTAATATGTTATAGAAAATTTAATCTCAACATAAATCAACAAATTCATAAGTTTATTAGATTCGTATCATTTTATACTTCATGAAAGAGATAATTGTTTGAGACCTTTTGTAAGTACATTTAGATTTATTTTGAACTTAAACAGTTTTTACTTTGAGAACACAAGTGAAGCGCAGCATGGTTAAAGGCCTAGTTTCGTCTGGCTTGATAATCCCCTGCTGTGCATCTCCTGCTAATTGCACTGGTGTCACAGTAGGGGCCAATTTCCAGTGTATTCGTTTATTGGATCATTTAGGGTCCGTTTTTATTACAAAACATCACAAACTGCACTGCAGGATACTCAGATTGGTGATCTTATAAGACAATTAGGCAATGAGATTAAGCTCAATTAACAGAGGATGTGTAAAAATACACGTTTTGTTGTGGGTTGGGGTGGATTGGGGCACCTATAGAAGGCTTAAACTAGGCCTTTAACGTATAGTTCTGCTTATCTACTCAACATATATCAGACATAATTGAAATGTCAGGCAGAACTCTTTAAACACTCTTCTTAAAGTGTGTCTTCACTTGTGTACAAAATGAATTCGCAGAAATTGCATCCAGTTATCATCAGATCTTGAAACTTTACATCGTACAAGTGTGTTTCTTTCAATTGAGAATTGTTAAGTAGAACTCTGGAATTTCAATCCAAGCCTCAGCTATTGTCATATTTCTTGCTGAATATGGACATTTTATTTCAACAATGCCGCCTTCACCATTGTCACCAACGATCGCATCTGGTGTGGCACCGAGAAAGGAAAATATGTTCTGAACAACTAAACTACATTTTCAGTCAGGTGGACAGGTGCGGTTTTCTTTAGGCATTGTTTTTATATTTAAACTGGTAAAGTAATTTTCTTCTTTTTTGTGGTGTGTCCACTTTATATGTTGGGGTCGACAGTAGAGAACGCTCAGAAACAAAAATGCACTTTAATTTCTTTAGCATACTTTTTGTGTTTTATTCATTTTATTGAATGGTAACTTAAAGATTGCATAATGTGTTATATACCTACACTTCAGTAATAACCTGGTATGACAATATCGAACCAATTTGAAGATCGCTTAGTGGAGCCGATACTGTTGGTTCGTTGTGAATGACTATCTTTCAATGGCGTGCCTTTTAATTCGGAAAGTTGTCCCAATTCGTCTCCACTTTCTGTTAACATTTAATAAAGCTTTTTGGCATTTTTCCTGTACGAGCCTTCAGTTCTCATGATATTGACTGTGTTTTGACTTAAAGCAATTGCTTTTGTGAAAGTATTGTTTACTCCATTAGTAAAGTTCGATATGAAGGACACAACAATTTCAAAAACAAAGGTTTATTTTTAGGTCAGTTCTAGAATGTACAGTATATGTCAGATACTCAGTTTCTATGAACTTTAATGTCCACTTAAAATGTTACTTGACACATACTGGGATATTATAACATCAATAACTTATAGCAATTGAACTAAACTCGGCCCATTCGGCTATAAATAAGTAACTTTCACTCAATTCGCGGTCATCATTTAGTGTGCTACAATATTTGACTCACCGATAAGCCTCATGGGCTATCAAGCGGGTACAAGATCCAGCTGTATATAAAATCTCGCGCTATCTTGCGCCAATCTGGTCAGATTTCCCTCTTTACTTTTATTTATTCCGGTCATGTGTGTCTCAAGGTGTATATACACATGTACTATCCTCCTTACTCGAAAAACAAGCCCCACAACAAACAAAGATAATAGTGTTACGACCTTCTTGTGCTTGGTATACTCAGGAGCAACATGACGCAAAACATCTGCGGCGTAAGTTAGAAAGAAAGTGGCAATTATCTTAACTTACTGTTGACCACGAAAAATACCCAATGTGCAAAAGCAAATGATATGCTGGTAGATGCCAAAGCGAACCATTATTTGGATAAGGTAGCATCTTTTGGTCGAGATCAAAAACAATTGTTTCAAATTACAAAACTCCACTGAACGGTCCAACTGAGACATGTTTACCTATAAACATAAAAACTGATAAATTGCCACAAGTGTTAAGTGACCTTTTTGTTAAGAAAATAGAAACCATCAGAGATGAATTAAAATCAAAATTAGTTCTTAACCCAGTCGAATCAGAAACAGAACACCTGAGTGTTGAAAATAGTCTGACTCACTTTGAAACAGCATCAGGAGAAGAAGTTAAGAAAATAATCAATAAATCAATAAATCTTCAAATAAATCATGTGAACTGGAACCGATACCAACATGGCTATTAAAATCGTGCCTCGAAGAACTTTTACCATACCTTTCGAACATTATCAACATTTCGCTCAGCACAGGAAACGTTCCATCAGAGTTTAAAGGATCTTATGTTAGACCTCTTTTGAAAAAAAAAACACACTGGATCAAAACATTTAAAAAAAATATATAGACCTGTTTCAAATCTATCATGTGTAACATAGACACTAGAAAAAGTAGTGAGTTCTCGCATTGATGAACACTTGACAATAAATCAACTTCAAGAAAAAACATCAGTCAGCCTATCGTAAATTCCATTCGACAGAAACTGCACTTATCAAAGTCCAAAACGACGTTCTCAAATCCCATGACCATGTGTTTGTAACAATCTTAGTAATGCTAGATTAATCAGTAGCTTTTGACACAATCGATCACAAAACTTTGTTACAAAGACTTGAAAATGTGTTCGGAATCGCTGAAACCCACTGGAATGGATAACATCATACCTTTAAGATAGAATACAGACAGTATACATTGACGGTGTGCTGTCAAACCCGGTCACACTGAATTTTAGTGCTCCACAAGGGTCCGTATTAGGGCCGAAATTTTATACAAAGTATACTTAGCCATTTGGTGCCATTTGAAAAGAGCATGGGCTACAATACCATTTCTACGCCGATGACTCACTACTGTATCTATCTTTCAAACCATTAGATGATATTTCTAAGGAAGAAACATTACAACGCATTCAATCGTGCCTTCGAGACATAATATCATGGATGGATTTAAAACATGCTCAAACTTAACACTGACAAAACAGAAGTCATCATGTTCTCATTTCCTCATAACTCCAAACACATTAGAAGATCTATCGGTAACCGTTGGTGACTCGAAAATTAAACAATTTGTTAATGTTAGAAATTAAGTGCCATCTTTGATTCAAACATAAACATGGAAGATCACGTTAATTCGATATGCAGATCATGTTATTCACATCTTAGACAAATATGCAGAATTCAGAAATATCTGACAATTGATGCATCTAAACAACTTGTGGATTATTAGTTATCTCGCGCCTAGATTACTGCAATGCACTACTGTAAGGAGTACCTCAAACATTAATCAACAAACTACAGATCGTTCGAAGTACAGCTGCCCGCATCATCACCAGAACCTTGCGGTACGATCATATCACACCTGTACTTAAAGAACTACATTGGCTTCTAGTGCAAAACAGAATTCAGTTTAAAATTTTAACGCATACATACAAAGTTTTAAACGAAAAATCACCGGAATATATGGAAAAAATGTTATGTGTTTACAAACCACGAAGAAATCTGCGATCTCAGAACAAAGCACTTACTTTAGTGATACCAAAAAGTAAAACTGTGACCTACGTCGACCGACGATTTGAATATGCAGCTCCGAAACTGTGGAACTATCTACCATCCGGTGTGAGACACTCAAGTTAATTATGTTCTTTCAAACGTGCACTTAAAAATATTTTCGAAGTTTGGCTATATTGTTTTTTATCGTATGATATTAATATTTAATGTTTTAAGTTCAAACGACTAGTTTAATACCACATTTTTTATTGTCACATTGTGTTTCATTTTTTTTTAGTATGTCGTTTATTTGTTTTTTAAATGTTGTCTTAGTATTTTAATGATATTGCTTGTAATTAGTTATCATTTTATATCATTGTTAAGCGCCTTTGAACGTGTATATGAAAAGGGCGCCATATAAGTTTGGTAAATTATAATAATGTACTGCGCTTTTTAACCGTCATTAATACCGGATAACTCGAATATTTACCAAGAAACTTGCGTGCGTTATAGTTACAAAATGAACGGTGTTGTGTGTATTTTCCAAACGATGGAACATCAGCCGTGATTGATGAAAATAACGCGGATTAAAGGATTTTTACAACTTTTGAATCGCGAAATAAAATACATATGCTGTGTGAGACTGGCTGATAATCAAAAGAAACAGTTCAAAGGGGTATGTGGTCGTAAAAGATGGAGGTAACATTTCTATTTCTCGTTTAATCAGTACTCAGGTTCTGAAATTGTGTTTGTCTGTCCTCTCTTATACAACTGTTTTATTTGATTTAAATCGAGTAATAGTGTGCGATTAAGAATGCTTAATGCTTTACAAAATAGTTTGTTAGGAATCAATACCATGTTGATAACCAATATTCTACCTTATATTCAGCCTTGTTACATAATCCCGCCCGAAAAACATTAGTTTATCCTTTTCTTCGGGATGACATCTCGCAACCATTAAACATCAAAAAGGAATTCCTAGGTGCAACGAAAAAAGCTAACAGCATTAAGCCTCAGGATTCCGCGAGATTTTCAAGTAGTTACGATTGCTGTCGGTGTTATGATAATGAAGTTAGCCTAAATTTGTCGAGTTTACTTATTATATCCATTTTGATATGTTCATATAAACAACAAAATGTTAATTAAAATCTCCATTATGCCGGGAAAAAACGTTTTGTCCTTAATATAAAAAAAATCTTTCAGCTAATAACTTTATTAATTTTACATATGCATGTTTTCATCTTAATATTTTAACAGCCATTTTCACACGCAAAATTCGACTGCATCTTCATCAACAGATTTTGCAGCAAAGGTATTTGTCTTTCTCGATTTAACCTTTATAGTTCTTTATTAGTGTACATGTACCATAGATATAATATAAAGTTGTTATTCAAGATAAAATATGGGTAGAATGAGCAGTAATATTCAAATGATATGGATTGTGTAAACAACTAAAGATACTTAAGACATCGTTTAACTAGTATAAGGTGATTGTTGCTATTAATCAAACGTCTTTTACAGTTCGCAAGGAAACTCGTGTCCACCATATCCACTCTTATTACCCCAGGCAACTCCGATGTGGCAAGAATACATTTAAATATTGCTAACCATTCTGTCATTACGTCTTCTGGTCTCCCGAAACATAGCCATTTATTCCACTTATTATTTTCATTCAAACAACAAAATGTTATCAAACGGTTGTTACAGGAGTCTATGTAACCTTCATGAGTTCATCTTTGAATTTTCAGTTACTAACAAAATGTGTTACTAACAATATTAGTTAGAGAATAATGGACCCCGCATTTATCGCTTTAATATTTAAATGTGTGTGCTGCACGAAAACCTACCACATGAGTGTTACCTGTTTGTTTAATCATATAGTTATGATTATATAAAGGCAAAATGGAAATTAAAACCTCAAGAACAGCAGTTTGTGACTGCGTGAAAAATAAACTACATTTTTTTAACTAAACTGAATTTAAAAACCTTTATTTTGAAATACAATTCAGCCAGCCTTGTTATATGGCATGCTACTTAAATGGCATGTAATGTATGGCTCTATGTCTGTAATTGTTTACAACATGTGTTACAGGGTTATCCATAGATTATGTTTCAATTCGAGAGTTTAAATTATACGATAATATCAAATAAACCTGAAATATGCAATATAAATAAAAGGACACCATTTAAACTGTATTTACAATAATATACAATATAAGCAAACATTCCAAGCCAGGTTTCAAATTATTTACAGATTTACAGGTGAGGCTATTATCTCTCAGTGAGGAACGAAACATGCACCAATGCTATCCGAAAATAGGCAAAATGTTACTACTTGATGTATGACCATCTTGACCAGGTATTCATCATTACTGAACTTGCGAACTCCGTGGGGGACAGGTATTGCTCCCCCCCCCCCGGAGAAGAAACAAAGCATACCCTAGACCACTCGCAAAACTTGAGGGTAAATACTGTATTACAAGTAGTTTAATGAATAATTTAAGGTATGACTGCCTTAAATATAGACACACGACAGTCATCTTTAAAAATTTAGTGTATCATTCATTATACCTCAGTTTGAAATTTGAAATGCAGATTAAATTGAGTAAGCTTTAGTATGGTTATTCACATTTTCTTTTTATGTTCATTTATTTGAACATGTTCCGCCTGTAAACCATTGCGCACATAAAATTGAAATTATTTAAACTCCATGTAACATCTATATATGAAAATCCGCCCGTAAAGTAAAATTTTGCCCGAACTGAAATTCCGTCTGAATCTGAAATTCCGCACGTAATCTGAAATTCCGCCCTCAACTGAAAATCATTCTAATTCTGAAATTCCGCCCGTAATCTGAAATCCCACCCGTAACTGAAAATCAGTCTTAATCTAAAAATACGACCGTAGCCTGAAATTCCACCCGTAATTTGAATTCCGCCCCACCTCATTTAATTACCCCCACCCCTAAAATCTGCCTCAAACACTGAAATTTATATTATTCAAAGTACGCCTTGACAAAAACTCCGCCCGAGTTAAATTACGTGTCAATTCAGGGCAAAAAAAATCAAACAGTTGACACAACCTTAACATGTAACTTCTGTATTACTTAATATACTAATTATTTTCACTGTTGCAGGGGCATAATTAAAATATTGTTTCGTGTAATTAGTAAAACATTCATGTTTACGAGTTATATTTTGTAAATGGCCAACGGCAAAGTATGTCCATTGAAACTCCGAAACTTTTGAATTAATGTACTGATGACTGACCAGCATGAATGAAGTTACTGCTATTGAACTGATCATGTTATGTGACAGTTTAAAGAAGAAGAATTTTGATGCAAAACATCAAATAGACGTCTTGAATGTTGTTGAAACATGACTATAAGGAAGCAGATGCGGTTTACTAGCATAACAAGTTTAAGGTACCTGGATACAAGCATTCTTCAGTTATTAAAAGAAATCGAATTTAAGGTCAAGGACACCATGACCTTGATCTTAGCCCAACAGACGATATAATAGCTAGAGCGCTGGTCATGTTCGAGGTATCCAGGCCTAAATGTTTTTTTTTCAATTCAATTTTCAACAAAAGCAATAGGGTTCATCTGCTGGTCCTGCCTATACAATTTTGAGGTCACTGGGCCATAGCATTCTTAAGATATTGATCACACATCGATTTTCAGCTTAAGGTCATCACCAACCTGACCCTTGATCCTTTGACCTCAAAATTAATATTGTTCATCTGCTGGTCATGACAAATCTTACTACCAATACTAATGTGAAATTCAGGTCCCGGGGCCAAAGCTTTCTTCAGATATTGAATGTAAAGCGTCTGGACAAACCTACGGACAGTCGATCAGATTACTATATGCACACTTGAAGGCATAAAAATCCCAAGTGCTGTAATACTAATAATTATAAACTTAAGGTTCCATGTTTGTTAAGTTTGACACAAGCTTTGGGTGGGGGGGGGGGGGGGGGTAAAGATAATACAATCAGGAGCATGTATGAGAAAATAAATAGGTTAGTGGTATTTATTGTAAAAAATGAGCATTTAGGGAAATTAAAACGAAATACACATGATGTATTCTCAACAATTAGGCAGAAAACAATGATCGGAACAAACAACCTGTTCTGCATTTGGACTAAATACAACACCACATTGTAAATAAAACCATATTATGCATCTGACCGGACTACAATCTAGAATATGGATTTCTTGCAGAAAGAATTGATTGGGATTTTAATTGTAAAATACTCAAAAGGATGGATTGGAAACTATGTTTCATGGTGTGAAGTGATGAACGGGAATTCTCTAGAATTTTCTTTGCTGCATTAATTCCATTATCAAGGACAGTAAACAATCGAATCCAAAATGTAGTGGCACATTTCGGTACTTTGCAGTTACCAACGTTGTAAACCCTCGATCGATAACACCTATAGGTTCCTTTTCTAGCGTATGTTGCATTTTGCAACACGTTGGATGAACATAATTGTGTGGGTCTGTTTATTTGTAATCTCTGTTGTTTTTCCATTTCCAATTGAAAATAAGAAAAAGCTTGGGTTGAGCTTATTCGCTAAAAAAGCCTTCTTTGTTTGGTGGTACGAACGAGTAGCCAAACAAGAGGAAATCTTCTTTATACAATTGCTGAATACCAACAATTGTCTCCTCGCCGACGTCAGAATACGCTGCTTGCAATGCCATGTTTCTTTGATTACGGCTTTCGTCCTTAGATAAAGGGTGTTTATATATTTCTGATATTATAAATTCGGATACTTTGACAACATCAGATGGATCTGTTAAATTTCTGAATTGTTCAGATGGAAAATTGACCTCATTAGCTATGAACCCTTGAATTTGGAAGGCTGACCATGTTCTTCTGGCTATGTCAATCCAGTTTAGGCAGTTATCTTTTACAAGTGTTTTCACCCTGTTTAACACCGTTGCAATAATGCTTGGCAATGCCGTTTCCACACGGTTTCCTTGTAAAGCAGACATTATGAATTCATACTTATCTTCGTCGACTTTTAAATACTGTAAAATGAACTTGACATCCTTTGCAAAAGTTTCTTGGCGTACAATTGAAATAGGCACGACATCACATGGCTTACATAACGAAAACATGGGAGCCCAGTGTCTGTTGAGAGTTTTCCCTTGTGAAGCATCTCGTAGTATCCATTGCAAAAAGTCCTCAAATGAAACTGTCTGTGGACAAATTCTCTCAGTTGTATTCGTTTTATCTATTGCGAGTATTTTTAAACTGTAATTCCACATTAGAAATAGGTAAAGCTTATCAATATACGCTGAATACAATCTAGAATATGGATTTCTTGCTGAAAGAATTGTAGGGGATTTTAACTGTAAAATACTCAAAAGGCTGGAATGAAAACTATGTGGCATTCTGTGAAGTGATGAACGGGACTTCTCTAGAATGTTCTTTGCTACATTAATTCCATTATCGAGGACAGTAAACAATCGAATCCAAAATGTACTGCCACACTTCGGTACTTTGCAGTAACCAACGTTGTAAGCCCTCGATCGATGATAATTGTAGCTTCCCTTACCAGCGTATGTTGCATTTTGCAATACGTTAGTGGAACATACTTGTATAAGCTTGTTTATTTGTAACCTCTGCTCTTTTTCCATTTGTGCAAATTCATTTGTCAGTTCTTCATTATCATCGGCGACGCTTTTAACAGCCTCATGAAGTCGTATTCCATTGACGAGTCTCGCTGGTGTTGGAGGGAGTTCCTTTGTCTTACTGACCAGTGGAAAAATCGAGGAACTCAAAGGAGAATCAATTTTTGGTGTTGAACTGACTGTGGTAGTATACACGTGTACCTTTGTGTATTTCAAGAGGCGTTTATTCGGTCGAAAGATATGGGCAGCTCTCGCCTCTGAAAAAATGAATGTGTATTCCAGTAAACAAAACTTCTTTAACCGAACGAGAGGTTAATAGTTAAGGTACAAAAGCTGTGCCATACCAATAACAAATGAATTGCAGTATATTCATGTCCATATATATAACGGTTTGTGTGTATATATGTTATATTGTAGTTGAAATACAAGATATAGTTTTTCATATTATATCTATATACGACTATATCATAAAGGATCATACTTTATTAGAAAGAAAATTACTGATGAACACATTCAATAATGATCACCTGGCCCCAATTTCTCGAAACTTCTTAAGTCCCTTATTATATAACAGGATTAAGCTAAACTCACTATTTTTGTTGTTCTATAATATGCGTTATATTTACTTCTTTAAGAGTTTTTAGAAATTATATAAGAAAAATCTGTACGCTAATTAGAAGAAACCAATTTTCATTAATCAAAATCCATTATTAGTATGTATTATGGCTAATTGAAATAAGCGACTTTAGCCTGTTTAGCTTAAGAAGTTTCGAGAAATCGGGGCCAGATATTAATAGATTTAGATATACTACAAAATCTTATTTTATTGATTAAACTGCGTACAGAATGCTAAATACAACTTTATTGGTATTCCATGTCCAAAGTAGAGTAAAGGTTTTGTTGAGTGAATGGAATCAATAACAAGAATATAACACAACAATCAGGACCTTTCCTAATACGAAATGCAACTTCCCTCTTATTTCTTGCGCATGATAACTCATACTAGAAATAGTACCCAGCGTTGAATGCTTCTTTCCAAAATTAAACAAATGGAGTGAACTTAAATATGCTGCCCAAATCCTCCACCTCCTGTACTACATTCCCGTCTTGAAATCCACAAATCCTATCGAGGTTGATAAATTGAGACAAATAATGTCCCCGGTGCCAGTAATTTTATAAAGTGTATAGTTGTTGTCCTTTGAATGATATTGATGATGAAATACACTCCTCAAACGTACTTTAGTAAAAAAAAATATCAAGTCGTTTTATACAAAACCTAATGTTATGAGAAAGTGTTAATTGTAAGAACGTGGTTACTTTAAGAAAAAATGCGATTTCAATTAAATATTTATTAATTACTTTGAACGAAACATATGTCGTGTAAAAATCATTTTAGGCTAGCTTCTGTGTTAATTTCGTTTATACTTTGAATCTGGATATTATTACTATGTAACATCATTCCCTTAATGAATGATTGATCTTGTTGGCATTATCATCTCCAAAGACAAACGCTCTTTGTCCTGTTTTTATTTAACATAATAGAAATACATAGACATTGTCATTGAAATACAAACAGAAATAGTACATTTACTTGTTTTTTACTTTGCAAAGAGGGACAGCTTTTATCCGTACATAACTTCACATGATGACTTTCTTTCGCACGAAAGCATTCTTTTTGAAGAACAGATTCTAATAGATAACAATTAAAACTCGACAGTGTTGCATGTATTGTTATTGACAATGTACCATTTCCATAAAAACCAGGGCTGCGTTTTAACAGTCTTCGGTAGCGATTGCCGTAGAGTAAGTTGGGAAATGAATTTGCTTAATTATCACGCAAAACATATACTATTAAAAGGAAACAGTGATTCAGAATGCATTATAACGAAAGACATTATGGTTGATAAGAGATGGCGCACAATACCAATTTAATATCTCCATTTCACTGAATTATTGATTTGATAATATGTTTTCTTGATTTACGACACTTCCCATTTTGCATTGAAAAATATTATAAATCATAATTTCTCTACAACTTCATTATAACTGTACGCTTTTGTATTAGATGATTGAATTATCATAACTCTGAGAATTGCAAAGCACGCAGTACTTTTACCCTAGGAAAACAGATACATTAACAATCTCGGGAAACAACGTCCACCCATCTATTTGCAGGATGAATAGAATCTCCAAGTCGATAGTCAGAATAAATATAATGCGTAAATTAAAATTCGTTTTGGATACAAAATCACTTGAAACAATTTTCATCGGTTCATACGGCCAATTCTGGAATACGATGACATTCTTTTCGATATCTGCTCTCAGCAAGAAAAACAAGAATTTGAAAAGTTAAACAAGAGGCTGCAAGAATCACAATAGGTGCCACTTGTATCAATCTCTAAACTAAAAAAAAGTTGGATGGGACACAATTGAAAATCTTCTTAATAAATATAAATTAAATAAATTATTCAAAATGAAAAATCATCTACTTCCAGAATATATTTGATTTAGTACCACAAACAGTCGGAACCTCGAATATCTAATGGTTACGTCAGATCATCACCAGCATGTCAACTCAACTCAACTCAACTAAATATTATTTTATTATATCATAGTTTACATGTGAAAATTCAATATATATATATGTTAACACAGGTATAAAAAGGTGGGTTAATGGCGACTTCACAACAGGTTTTGAGTTTATCATTATACAAAACGAATATAATAAGTAAGGGGAATGTGGTTAGTTTAAATAGTATTATTTGTTATGACAAAACAAATTCATTTATTTAAATTAGGATACATAATATAATCGATACAGTAATGAGATAACAAATGAAAAAGTTTTAACTATAAAATACATGATCAGATTCGTTTAAAGTGATTAACTAAGAATTAACAAAAATTGCTGTTTACCTTAAGGTATCCGGGTTATTACCATTTAAAACCTTACTTAAATATAAGACATTAGGTCTTTAGTAAAAACGATTATGTATGTATTTTTTTCTGGTAGGAATAAAAAAATGGACATGTAAGTAAATAGTGCAGTTCGTCACCGATATCGTTTAGATTACAAAACATACACTTTCTATTGACATGTGGTACAGCATTCTGTCTCCATCTACTGACTTCGATAGGGAATTTATGATTGCTAGTGCGGAAATGCAAGAATGTAAAACGTAGAGAATTGGGTAAGATATTAAGGAACTCCTCAAATTTAATATCGGACTTAAACATAGAATACATTTTACCCTTAGACGAAAGATTATATTGTTCAAAACAAGCTTGCTGAAATTGGTCTACAAGGTTAGATTTCACAAGTTTACTGACATGTTTTACAGGTACTCTTGTTTGATTAAGCCAAACGTATGAATAACCAGTTGAATCAAGTATTGACTTGATATAACTGGCCCAGACTGAATTACTACTATGTAAAATGTCTTTATATATCAGGAAACTTATTTTCGAGTCATGGGATGAAACGAGTTTACTCCTTCAACTTATCATTCTGGTTTTAACTATGATGATAAGGGGGTATCTACCAAGTTCCGAGTAGAGCATGTAACGTGGAGTACTCTTTCTAGTATATGTAATCCGCCGCAAAAAATACAGTGAAGTTGCTCCAACAGATCGAGGTTTTCAAAACCCCAGACTTCACATCCGTACGTTAGAATCGGGACAATGGTGGAATCAAAAAGCTCCAGTTGTATGTCCAAAGGCAAGTCTAAGTTATTAATTCTAAGAAATAGAGCATACATTGCTTTGTTAGCCTGGCTTATTAAATATGTACGGCAGTATAAAAAGCTACCGGTGGACGAGAAATATACACCTAGGTATTTGTATTCCTTAACTATCTCTAGCGCTCGGTTAGCAATGCTAAAGTTGAATTTCTTCAGATTTCTGGCACCAAAGACAATTATTTTAGTTTTGAGAGGTTAATATTTAGTTTCCATTGCAAACAGTAGTCTTGGAAACAGTTAAGACTTTTTTGAAAATCACGTTCATTGTCTGCAAAGAGTACAGTGTCTCGTTCCTGCGTCTTTTCACTTAAACTCATTTCTCCTGTCTGTAATCCGTAGTTTTAATACCCTCCCCCAAAGTTTCAAAACAGCAGACTCGATTTCATCATTTAAGGCACTCCTAATGACAATACTCCGCATGAGCCTGCTTATCACTATCATGGAAACAGAACCCCCGAGTGCTTAACACTCGACTTGGCACGAATTGTAGTGTCCTAGCTGCTGATCTCTAAGCTAAAAACATTGTTGGACGTCCGTACTGAATCATTTGTGGCGGGGTAGAAACTTTTTAAATGTGCACTTTTCTCTTCTCCCCGATCTGGGGCCAGACAATATATGCCAAAACTCCCCCAATATTGACCGACGTTATTACTAATATGTTTTAAACGAGGCACACAGTTTTCAAAACAGTCTGTAACACGGAATACCAATTGGTTGACTTTTAAAATAATTTCAAGCACATTTCTTATATAAGGGCGAGTTTTGACAGCCAATGAAAATGGTCCATTTCTCTTTTCCTGTATTTAACGAGTTTTGTAGCCAATGAAAGCAACGGAAAATCATATTGGCCGACTTCGGTCAATATTGGGGGAGTTTTGGCATATATTGTCACGCCCCATATAAATACTTCATTTACAAATGTACAGATGTAAAATAATTAAGCTCTCGCAGTAAACTTATGACGCAAAAACTTCTAAAACCGTTCCAAGGCGGTACCTAACAATTCTTGATAAACATACCAATTATATATATATATATATATATATATATATATATATATATAACTAAGCTTTCAGTCCTTTGATTTTTTATGAAGATTTTGCTAATTCATGTTATCTTTAAAACCGTATTTGGACAACACGTTTTTGGCTGACTCGGAGTGTTTTGGCATGTGACTTCATTTTCTTCAAATCTTTAACATTTTCAAATCATTTGGAAGGAAAGATTAGCGAATACATGTCGCTTTTATTTTTAGTTTAAACAGTATTTATTTCAATTTACATATAAAAGGTATTTTAACAACAATACAAATAATAAGGATTGGAAAACAAGTTACTAAAAACTTATGTAAATTACTTTCCTAATAGTTATTTAGTTAAAAAAAAACATATCATATTCAAATCCGATCACGATGCTTAAAATAAGATGTGTGATATATTTCCTTATATACTGTTATCATTTCTAACACATGTAGCAATATACACTTAGCAACTTTTCTAACGCTACCAGTAGCCTTTTCGCAATAATTTAAAAACTACTGAGGATAATTGCGTGAAATTTTCAGGGCAGTTAAAGTAATATATTAGACAGTGATTGGTGGAAAACAAAGAACAGGCATTTCCGTATTTTGAAGATTTTGTATTTTATTCGATGCAACCCCCACTTTACAAAGTCGCAAAAATTATCGGATAAATACAATTACTAATAAAATGAAAGTCAAGGTCCCCAAACTGATGTGCGGTGCACGTTCAGCATTCTTGCAATCTGAAAATGAAAGACATTTGCAGGTTTCTGAAAATGGCCTATTTTATATTTAATATCTTTTTTTAAAAGTCTGATCGAAAAGGAAATTATAATGACTGGCAAAAAATAAGTAAACGAACACTTACAACATTGTAACTCGCGCCACCTTCAATTAGACCAATCGCTCTTGCTCTTTCTTGGTTTGAAAGTTTCGGCATTTAAAAAATCTTTGATTATAACTGATGCAAATGTCAATGCCCATGAATTTAACCATTTATTTTTAGACTACTTAGAAAGTACATGTATAACATACCAGTAAGCACAAGTTTCACGTGCACCGCGCCTCTAAAAACGAGTTCTTGGAAAAATAAAATCGATGCCCACATGAGCAATTAAACAGTTATTTATCGGTGTTTTTTTTTTTTTGGGGGGGGGGGAATAAATATAAAATCTTATTAAAATATAATAATAACAGCGATTATAAAAACGATTTTTAACTTGTTAAAAATTTGCAAGAATACAGTTAAGAATGTGGAGTATTGAATAGTTGGCTAAATTTGCGACTTTGAAAAAAGAGGTTTCATTGGATAATTAATAAAATCTGTTATCTTTTAGAATTCTTTTATTGTAAATTTTATATCAAACAATGTCCTCTGTATTAATCTATATTTCCTGAAAACAGTATTCAGTTCCTTTCGGTAGTTTTAAAGTTATTGCGAAAATGCTACTGGTAGCGTTAGAAAAGTTGTTAAGTGTAGTAGGTTTATCATCTCATGCATGACAAACTGGCCCCGACACCGAACACCATCCGAACAGACCCGATCAAGCATCGAATCTCCTTGAACTTGATATAAACCTCTGCACACACAGAATTATGTCCTTGTTTTGTTCAAAAGTTAAGCGATCGTCACCGAAAAGTAAATTATGAATAGTTGGTGCACAAGGAAGGTCATTGAAACATGGGTGGAGTATAAAGGGCATATCATGAGGAAATGGGACGCATCTTCAATTGCTTTTATTTTTAATAATGTTTTCCTTTTTTGTTCCGAGTTTTAGAACAATGATGCTCTTTATTATTAAACTCTATGATCACACAGTTTTAAACCTTTTATTTTATAAGGCAGATTGTATGGGATGTTTATAGTTTCTAACAATGACTGCATCGTATCTTTGAAAAGTTTTTGCATTAGATGCTCTGAATTGTATCCCTCCGTCTGCAGATAGAGTTGGGATCTCTTATCATAGAAGTACTTGGGGTTCACCTATACGTTTATTATTATTTGTTTTATTGATAAGTTTCCTCAAGTTAAAGCATACATGATAAGATTTACCTTTTGCGTTTTATCTTTATTAAGGATTGTTGGGATAAGAGTGAGGTTTGTGCACATAAACTGGTTTAAACCCACAGTAAATTTACATTTTACTGACCGTTCCAAGGCGGTACCTAACAATTCTTGATAAACATACCTTTTTTATATATATAAAGTATGTATGCACTGTGTTTTTTGTGGAGTTTTGTGCTGTTCTTCTATGTTTCTTGTTTGTGATTTTGTGTTTTTGGCATTTGCCCGGTGCCACTAAACCGGGTTTATGTTTAAACCTTTTGCTACTGAGCTTGTTTCTGTAGCTTTTTGCATAAGTATCAATATAAACTTAAGTTAAGCTATTAGATGGTTTGGAACCAAAATGTCGTCCATACTTAATAGTTAATTAATAAATACTTATTAATTAGTTGATTTCATATAGGCCGAACCGTTTGTCCTCGGTCAAGTATGCAATAGGAATACTTTATACAATGCCTAGCTTGCATGATGCCAAGTTAAGAATATTATGTATCGGTAATATTCACTGTCGGACATAAAATGCATACACAACTGGATAATATTGTTTAACAGGCTGGTGTACCTTGCTTAATAGGTCAATATTGCTCGATCGGGCAATAATGGTCACATTGGAAAAAAGTTATGACAAAGGATTTTTTTTTTTTAGTATTGTTTACAATGAAGTACTGTCTAATGAACGTTGGTGTTCTCAGTAATTATTAAACAATAACAAGGTATACATGGACACTTCTCTATATTATACTTATGTGCAAAAATATGGTAATCGTGTATGAAAGAATGCCTTTCTTTCCCCAGGTCCCAAATGTCGCATGAAAATGCTGCAAAGCATACTTGTGTTAAAAGTATATTCATATTTTTTTATTTCCTAGAATATTAAAAATTAAATAAATTGCTTATTAATAAGCAAATTATTCGACAAATTTATAATACCTCTGTCTTTGATGCATCAATACTTTGGTGAAATGCAGCAAATAAAACAAACAAATCGTTAATTGTATTTCAAAAACCATGTGCAAATAAAACAAACAATCTTTAATTGTATTTCAATAAATAAAAACAAATCTTTAGTGCTAATAAAACAATCAAATCTTTAATTGTATTTCAATTACAATGTGCAAATAAAACAAACAAATATTTCATTGTATTTCAACAACCATGTGCTAATAAAAAAACAACAACTTTAATTGTATTTCAATAACCATGTGCAAATAAACAAACAAATCTTTAATTCTATTTCAATAACCAAGTGCAAATAAAACAAACGAATCGTTAATTGTATTTCAATAACCATGTGCAAATAAAACAAACGAATCGTTAATTGTATTTCAAAAACCATGTGCAAATAAAACAAACGAATCTTTAATTGTATTTGAATAACCATGTGCTAATAAAACAAACAAATCTTTAATTGTATTTCAATAACCATGTGCTAATAAAACAAACAAATTTTTAATTGTATTTCAATAACCATATGCTAATAAAACAAACAAATCTTTAATTGTATTTCAATAACCATGTGCAAATAAAACAAACAAATTTTTAATTGTATTTCAATAACCATGTGCAAATAAAACAAACACATTTTAATCGTATTTCAATGATCATTGGTAAATAAATTGTATTTCAATAACCATGTGCTAAATACTTTAATGGACGTAGGTATAGAAAACATTGACCATGACATTGGCAAACATACAGTAATTGCCTTATTAATATGCTCTATATATAAACTTTGAATAACTCCTTTTTGACTAATACTAAATATTCTGGTTTAGTTCACATATGTCATGAGTAGTACAGCAGAGAACAAGAAATATTGTATGCTCACCTTGCGAGATATTGTCCTGGAAATTGTATTATAGTAAATGTTATCTATGCCCTTTATGTCACGTTGTCACTCAGACTATTGATATAACTTGTATGGAATAAATTTGTAATCGTAAATGTAAATGGTATAAGCAATGCTATTAAAGCATATGGAATACCTACGTGTGAAGTGAATTGCTTCTACAGTTGTTCATGGAGTGACTTTACAATGAGTAAAATGTGTAGGGGTTAATTACGCATGTAATTGTCAGCTTCGTCTTAAATGCCAAAATAACCCTAAATATGTTACAAGGCGGCATTCTGAAAAGGGACATGCTGGAGGCATCAGTCTGTTATAGTTTTATTTGAATATAGCAAATAAAACACACATTTCCGTTTTAATCCTTTTTATATTTAATAAAATAATACGTCTATTGATACAGCCCGACCTACACACAACAGAGAAACCTATTCTGTTTATATCAAACACTGTAGAACGAAAGCATAAATTAAAATTTAGACGCAATTTTCAGACGCTTTAAGATGAAAAACAAAAAGTTTACACTTATTCATTTCAACTCGATTTCGAAAACTGCAAACTGTCGGGTTTAAATGAAAATATCGGGCCTACAAAGAAATATCAGGTCAAACATTTACTAATATGGGTATCAAAACAAAATAAATGTCACCATAACACAGAACCTACTCGTTAAATTGCGTATTTTGGTGTAATTAATATCATGAACAGCCTGTTAGACAACCGGTAAACAATAACATGTATTGCAAAATTTAGCAATGAAACAAAACGAGTCCAATTATTTCTAATTAATCACCCAATACTCAAGAATAGTTATTCAAATGAACATATATTTTTAAATGTAGGATCTCTTTTTGATAATAGATGCACAAAGAGATTAACGCAACAAATCACGAGTCTACCAGTATCAATTGACAGGATTTGAAATGGGCACCGGTCCACAGGATAGTATTCCAAACTGTTTTTTTTTTTGCACATTTGCTTATCATTCCGAATAATCTAGTCAATCATTGTGCACCGTTTGTAAACAAAGTATCATGCTTAAGATACTGTTTCTCGTATTAAATTAATAGGTATGCTTGCAAAGTTTTAACTATAACTGCCATTACTTATTATAGTATGTTCCAATGAAATGGGGAGAAAATGAAATTAGTCACAGTTCAGTAAATTGACGCAGTGATCTACGATAGCAGATACATGATACGTATAAAAGTTTTTGAAGCCATGCTATATAACAAATAATATATATGTGGGCTACTCCGTCTTTCAGCAAATTGAAGTGTTCCATTTTAAGACCGGTTTTCCATGAGTGTATAATAAATGAGCCAATTCCGTTACAGTTTACAGCCTTTGATAAGACATTAAACATCAGTGTGTAATTTAACCAACCGCAAATAATCGTGTACATAACGCTGGGCTATAAACTCTGAAATAATTTACCGTTATCGAATACTATAATGCTTCTTTCCAAAGCAACTGATCCGAGAAAAAGATATGTTTTATAGCAAATGGATCAATAAGTCTTTTCGTTCATAACCTGAAATCTAAATTCACAGCATATCACTTCCTAAATGTATTACAAAATCACAATGCAAAAAATGCTTAAAACTTAAAACACTCCGATAATTTGCAAAAACAGATATTTAAGCAAACAGTAAATGGCAACTGATTTCAAGGACACATATGCATTTTTAAAGCACTATCCATGGCAGAGAAATTCAACAAATTTATTAATCAGCTTAACGAAAGCTTTTCTAAATTAGGCGGTCCATGGCATTGACCCATCGCTTAAATCATTTAAACTTAAGAACTAAAATTGTAACCCCTCGTCATTGCCCACTGAACGCTCACTATATCCGAATTCTGCGTAACAAAAAAACAGTTATTTGAAAGTCTGCATACTTAATTTTGTCAATTCAATGTTTCTGTGTACCACATTATTCAGTTCCCAATAAATCTAAAATTATATCTGCAAACCGTAAAGGTACCTTAAAATACTAAAAATGTGGGATTTAGTCTCATTTAATGTCACCTAGATCATGAAATAGTTAACTACACATTTCAATAGAGGCTGCAATTTATCTTTATCATTTAACAAACATATTCTCAATTAACACGTTATAGTATGTTGTGTTGCTGTGAAACAACGTTGATAAAGCGTCTATGGTGTATTTCTGTTGTTATATCATGACTGGGAAATTAATTCAATTTGAGACATCTTAATACAAAAACTAAACATTGGAAAGAATTATTGTCACGAGATCGTCCGTTAATTGAATGATACTGTATGCTGCTTAACTAATTTGTATAATTGATTTTACATTTGTTGTAATTATTTGTAAAGTAAAGCTTTAGTTGTATCGCCTAGTGTGTTCAATGCAAATAATGATATATAACAGAACGTGAAATCGTCTTGAGGTCGCAATTTTATTGGCCGTAACGATGTGTTTTCCTTGCTGTAGCGTGATGTCCTTCAAGTAAAAGTGGATATAAAACATTGAGGAAAGTTTTAAAATAAAGAAAGGAAGATACACTATATGGTTGATTTTTCAATAAGACTATCCAGATGTTATCATAAAGAACTTAATACAGTTTTTGACTAAATTGATTTGTTTTATAATTTCATTTCTGCAATCGTAACGGCATTAAGAATACGCGATTCTTATGATTAATACACGGACTCTTATTAGGTTAGAAAGTTATTTCAATGCATATGATTAAATATCAATGAAGCGCGCATCTTTATTTTATGACATTCGTTTTACTGTGATTTAAGCGAATTTGTTTTGTCGATATCAGATTGTCGTTATTATATATTCGTTATGTGGAAAATTACAAAAGAAAGTAAACTAGTAATAAATAAGTCATGTTCAACTTACCTGTAGCAAAATACGGCGACCTCTGGGTACCGGAAATGACGCATAATGCAAAAAGCGCTACCACCAGAACAAAGACAAAGGCTGCGAATGACGATCGAACTAATTTCATACTAAAATGACACAATGAATAATATTTGATCAAAATCAAATCATGTATGTTATACATGAACAGTCATTTAAATGCATATTTGACCCATCACTCTCATTGGTGTTTCATTCCTTTTCATTGTTTTATATATATTATAATATATTAACTGGAAATCATCCGCAGAGTAATATATCGACAATAAACAAAAAATATTATGGTGACTGTCCAATTGGGCACGCTTTCTTTTAAATCTACAACTAATTGTCGTCTATATACATTTAAGGCATATATAAAAAGACATAAATTGTTTGTTTCAGTATAATATCGAAACGAATTTCAACTGGTGTACACCGAAAGTAAATTTTTCACTCATGGTGCTAAAACGGTGAAATATATTACGATATTACACTAAAGCAGACAAACTTAGTTCTTCAAAAGTTACATCAAACTCACTTCTTTCACATCTTTCCATACAGAATATACATCAGCGTAGCAGAAAACAAAACTGCTTGCGTTTTATTATAGCTTTTAAAATGCTGTTCAAAAACACGCATATCTTAACATGATTAATTTTCTCAGGGGCTCTAACAAGCAAAACCTGTTTTTTCATCCGACTTATTATTTCGATACATATATATAAATTACTTAAAAATAAACATATTTTCTAAGCACATTTAGCCATAATTTTGTTTTATTTGGAGTCGTTATTTACAATAATGGTTCAGAGAAAAATGCTGAATCGTTTTCTCTATGCCTCTTGATTTCAGAAAGAACTTACACTTTTACAGACGAATTTTGAAAATTTAGAAAAATGGGTGCATCACTTATATTTAAGACAAAACGAAATATCGCTACATTATTACCCAACGTTTTCAATATTAGTCGTCTGACATGTGTCTAATACATGTTGTCAAAACAATGCATTTTTAATACTTATTCTAATGTTCAGTGGTTATTTTGGGATACATAGTGGATTTTACTATTATAATATTAATATTCATTTTAAAGAAAAGTATTACAATGTTAGCATTTAGTTTAATTTAATACGCATATTTTAGTACAATGATGTTTTTTCGAAAAACAAAATTTAAAAATTTACCTGTCTTGTTTGTAGTTGTTTTCCTAAAAGATTCACCAACAATAATTCATTTAACAATTAAAGCTTGTGGGATCGCATGTGCGCGTACGTATGTTTTTATTGTACTGTTTAATTGCATATTGGAGGAAAACATAATCCTTTTATGTTTTTACCTATCAAGCTGTGGATGTTGTATCCGTTTACACCGTCAGCTGTCCCTGTCTTTATAGGGTAGACCATGACTGCAGGTTTTTTGAGGTATATTTTACAACACTTTATATAAAGTATTGGATATTTCAGTTACCAGTTATCTTTTTTTATCTAGACATTTTCAATACCGTTAAAATGATACTCCATATAATTGTGGTATCATGCAAAAGGGTATTAATTGCCGACGGATATTACCTATCACAATAATAATAATATATACCTATTGCAGTTGCTTTTGTTTCCCTGCATTTTAACTAAACTCAGACATGATTTTTTTTCAACTTGAAAGCCCAAAAGCGGGGAGTGTACACATGTTTCTCGATATAAGTCTGCCATAAAGAAACAGATTAAAACACGCGTGGTTGGACTGCAATCATTACAAAACATGAAGTTTCACTTGCGATTTCAGTTAAATGTTCGACCAAGAACTGCAAATTGCAACAACTGTATCTTTAATGTTTCATCGGTGACTTCATTTAAAATGAAGTCAGTAAGTCAGAATCACCCTTCCACACATTGTGACGGAGCTGAAGCGGAAAAGATATCCTATGGTATAGTATATTGATGCTAATTCGTAGCGGGAGAAGACAGGCAACCGGAAGTAGGGGTGCAAGAGGGGCAGGAAGACGCATGAGTTGATGAATTGACAGGTGATAAAGATGCTAGTGTGTAAATGGTTTGTTTGTAGTTTCGTTTGTTCTATTATGTTAAGCACATAGATACGTTGATAGTTTCTGTCCCGACCACCTAGTCTTCAGCAATAATATATTCCAGGGTATTACTTGTTCATATGAACCATTATTATACTCTTTTTTGCGCAAAACAACCCACTGAAAATTGGAAAATATATTTCCAGGACATTAGAAGAAAATCGTTAATTACTTGGGCCCTTATCTCAAAAACAACAACAACAAAATAATATACTTTAAACAACAACCCATCAGTGAAATAAGCTGACTTAAAATTTCTAATCAAGTTTTTGCCTCCATTAATTAACCTAATAGTATAAGATAGCTGCTTTCTATTGCATTTGTGCTAGAAATCAATGCTTTTTAAATCAGATAGTTTCAAGGAGGATTACAACATACATTTAAAAATACACAAAAAAAACACGTAACAACGACAACAATGTGTACACATGTATAACAGTTGGATGTAACTAAATAACTAAGTAAGTAATTGCAATACGGTTTGAAACAATAGCTACACATTTGCTTTTCATTTTAAACGTAGATTGAATATTATAAAGGAATACATTGTTGGTAATACTTCCGTGGTGGTAATCAGCAATCAGAATTATTTAAATAATGTACAATGCCTCTGTATCAAATTACATTACAAATAGTTTAAAATAGAATATGATTTGTATTGTTTTATGGTAGAGAAACCTATACCATCAGGAAAACAAGTTGTCAATGTAATTGCCAATACAATTACATCATTGGGAAAAACATAGCAAGGACTAGTTTAGGAGACGTATGGAATAAAATTTAATGATTTTATTTCATGTATATTAAATAATGTAAGCTTGATTATCAATTACATGTAAACTATGATGTAGCCCTAAATTCCCAAACCCAGTTCCTGTGTACAAACCAGTTGTTGTGCCCTTTCTGTGAGGCCAGGAAACCATGTCTTTGTTTGGCACAAACAAACGAACACTTAAGACCACACACTTATGAACTTGACTACCTTTTTTAAAGTAATTGATCTCAGGAACAACTCATTTAACAACAACAACATAACACTTATCACAATATTTAATATAACATAATAAACGTCTATATTTGTAAACTCTATCCAGACCCAACATTTACTTGAATACATCAAGTCTTTTAGAAACAAATAAGGAAAGCTTTTGGTTTCAATTATGTTTGAAGCTTTTAAACTTTAAGCCGCGGTAACCTCAACATTGGTACATATTATTAATATAAAATGTTATTGTTGTGATTTTCACTTGGAGCTTACGCTCTGTGCGAGAAAACACGATATTGTATTCTAGTCGTCTAGCTTCGTGTCTTTAGGTTCATTTGCATCACTCTCACACGATACAATTCAAGAAAAATACAATATGACCAATTTACCAACATGGCGGCACATTTGTGTAATTATATACCAGAAAATCGTACTTAAAGATCCCTTGCAATCTTTCAATAATTCTTTTAGGAACATCCTCGTACGCTTTGCATAAATACATGCGTCTTTGCTGTTTTCGCTCCTCAGATGATAAAGGTTTTGTTTTTATATAGTCCAATATCACAGTGGTTAGATACTGGTGGTCCGATAATCGTACGACAGAATCGGATTTTTCAAACGGAAAGTCCATATCCTGACTAATGTATCCTTGTATCTGGAAGGACGTCCATATTCTTTTAGCAACGTTCTCCCAACCAAGACAGTTGACAACGTATTTGTTTTTAGCAAAGTCGTATAGCGTCTGTACATAACCAGGAATTGTGATTTCAACTCGATTATTGTGCAACGTGTTACTGATAAAGTTTCTCTTTTCTGTCGTTACATTCAAAGTGTCAAGAACTATCTCAACGTCGTGTACAAAGCTTTCCTGCTTCATAAGCAGAAATGGTTTCACTTCACACGGGTGGCAGTAGGCCGAAATTGGCGCCCAATGGTAATTAAAGTTAAAGGCTTCATTGACAGTGTAATCCAAAAACTGGTTGAAAGAAATTGTGCCTGGACATTGTCCATTAAAATGTGTCTTATTGTAGGGTACCACTTGTATCTTGTAATTCATTTGGACAAAAATTGGCAAATAAAACTTATCAATAAAGGCAGAGTAAAGTCGAGAGAAAGGATCGCGAGATATTAGTATAGTTCTTTGAGTCTTTGCGTTTGTACGTGACGATTTAAATTGGTAGTTAGTACTAGAATGCACTTGAGGTCTTCGAATTGAAAATAATCGTGCATCTTGATTGATACCTCTCTCTAAAATGCTTAACATCTGCATAAAAAATGTTGAACCGACTTTAGCTACTTTACAAACTGTGAAATTGTAGGTCCTTGATTGCATGAATGTACCTTGAAACGTTCCTTTGTATGCTTTATTTTTAGTTATATCATAGTTATGGCAAACGCTATTTATATATCATATTCGCTTGATGTGCTCTATTTTACAGCTGTCCATGACGTTACTCTCTGAACCGCCTTTCGCATTTACTTCTACTAACTCATTTCCCAATTTCATTGACTCTTTGGCAGGTTTTGATCCAGAAAAACCTCGGCTCTGAAGTTGGTTTATTTTTTGTTTTGCGTCCACGCGATTGGCTTGGTCTTTGTTCAGTTCTTTTGAAGTCTTGGTTGAAACTGCTTCATTGTCAGACGTCGTTGAAGAGGCTTTTATTGAAGTAGTACTTTCGCCGTTTAAACTGTTAGTGGCTGTTACTGTTGTTCGCTGCGGAGAAGGGAGACGTGAAATGTCGTCTGAACCCGGAGCCTCATGCTTGATTGCCTTTTCTGTAAATTATTTAAGTAAATATTTGTCAACCAACGGTGTTAGATACATTTAGTATATATTTTCAAATGTGCATTTCACTCGCAATTTCGAGTTATACTTTATTTGTATTTGACTGAATTTTCACGCGATGCATTTCGTTTGTATTGTAATGAACATAAATGTAATTATCAGCTAAATAATAGAATGCTCGATTTCGCAATATAACTGATACGAGCAATATGCTATGGAAATTTAATGTCAGGAAGCAAAATAATTAGCAGTATAGCAACAATTTCTTGCAAAACCAAGCCAAGTTAAACATGCATTCCCAAGAAAAATAGACAAAATAACCACATAGAGGTGATTTGCTAACCGTCACTTTATTAACTTCAAGGACATGATTTTTGTAAGCATCAGAGGAAGTAATATGAACATACTGAAATGAAACACAACGTAATAATATATTTAATCTATAGGATGAATAATCTGAATGAAATGCATATTGGAAGTGTACATTACACTTTCCTTCAGAAACATATTCTTATGGTTACTAGTTGAGTTTAATTGATAAAAGTTTTAAATCTATAAGGTTTTCCTAAGTTACTAAGGTTCATAATGAAAGACAACTACAAGGGTACCAGATAACGTAACAAGTTGTATCAGTTTTGATTCATCAAATTTCCTCGATAGTCAAACAGATTGACAACCTTTTACATATTACATTTTACCATGATGCACAATTTAAAAAAAAATCATGTTATCAATCTCTACTGATAAATGGAAATAAGTGTTTAATTGAATAAATAAAAGAAACGTAAGTTTTCATTCTCCTAAAAACCTCAATAGTCAAAACGGATGACAACCGTTTAAACATTGCATTTGACCATGATGCCCAGTTTAATCAATATCAATGTCATGAAACTCTAGTCATATAGGAAAATATGGTCAAGGCAATAGCCAACTGTTAAAGCACGTTTTGAAACATTAATAAAACTTCATTGTGAAAAATATACTTTCATTATTTTAACAAATAAATGTACGAATAAAATAATGAAACATTAACGAAATACCTAAAACACTTTAAACCCTCAAATAAACAAATGTACCATACGGTGGTACGTCGACCGAGTTTTAATAAGAGCGCAACCTTATATATTAGTATCAAATAGAAAATATGATGTCGTCTTGATGACGTGTTTGCAATAGTAGAAAAAAGATGTGATCATATTTTAAGTATACATTCATGGCGAGATGGTTTGTTGCAAGAAAATTGAATGATCCAAATTTCATGTTCCACTACAATTAAATTGATGAAGTGTTCACGAACATTTAGGCGACTATAGATTAATTGCTAGATTTTCATCCCTGCCAGCCCCCCTCTAATCAATATTTGAGTATCGGCCCGGTACTGTCCGGGAACGGCATTTATACATACCAGCCGGTGTCAATGTAGACAATTATACTTTATTTTGTTTAACTGAATTTGGAGTATAAGTATCTTCCATGGCCAAGAGTGTAAGATAGGTTCATCACAACCCGAGCGCAAGGTGTTTTGCGGAAACGAGGTTTACCGAGTTTCCGAAAAACACCCTGCGCGAGTGTCGGGATGAACCTATCCTACACGAGCGGCTATGGAAGATGCTTTTTCTCCCATCTCAGTTAAACAAAATTAAGTAAAAATGTACTTTTTACTGGAACTCTTTTGTGCGTAGTGAAAATAAATGCGTATGGATATGTGATAATTCGTGGTTGTCATGGATATTCGCGCAGTGATTCAGATTATGTTAAAAGTCAAATCGGTATTTAAATAATTCTGAGGAGAGTGAAGCATTATTTCTTGAAAGGGGCGTGAAAACTGTTTTATGGTGACATTTGAAGCGAGAAATAATTAATTAGCAATCTAAATATTGCCACATGACAAGGTTTCTATGATGGTACAAACGACAGTCTTCAACAAGGGAGGTAATTACAATGTGATAACCATTAAAAAGTAGTTCCATACGGGCGTTTTATCTTCGCCCGTAGGCAAGATAAGAATTTCTAGCATGGTTAAAATTCTGGATCTACTTATCTGAGTTGGGCGAAAAAAGCATCTACCATAGCCGCTAGTGTTAGTAAGTATCATCCCAACCCTCGTGCAGAGTGTTCTGCGGAAACTTGATAAATCTCGTTTGCGCAACACTCCCTACGCTCGGGTAGGGATGAACCTATCTTACTCTCTCGGCCACGGAAGATATTAATATAAACATATCAAATGATGTGAAATATAGAACAGATCAGAACAAAACAAAGTTATTTATCATGTATATCATGTAAATGCCATTTTGCAATCCTTTAAAGTCTGCGTGTAAGGGAATGGGACTGTTTACGGCATCTTTTGTACAATTATGTGATTTGCTATACCTGATCTGACAGTGTATTACCTTGGTGCGAGTGTTTGTATGTGCGTGCAGAGATAATTATTTGTAAAAATGTGTAGAACTGTTGCAAACAAGTTTGTTGGTACCTCAAATGTTACAAAAAAGGAGTTTCCGGTTTCAATTGAAATAAAGAACAGAACTACAAATTGCAACAATTTTATCTAAAATGAGTGTTCAGTAATTTGTTTAATATCAGTAGGTCGCTAGGTCTGCAGACTTTAATAACCGTAAATCAGAATCTACCATTGGCAGATCGACATACCATTTTAGTATTTGACAAATTAAATGGCGTATCAACCCGAGCGCTGTTATAACTGCGGAAGTCAACGACCTATTTTGGTAGCTTGCAAAAAATAGCGATGTAATGGAAACTAAGAAAACACAATTGTTTTAATATACAAAACGCAATATAAAAAGAAAAATAATTTTTAAATAAACACGTACTGAATCAAAATAAATACATGTATATATCTGTGTTTACATTGTGGCCATGACCTGGGAACTAGATACTATCAATAGTAGTGAAACTAGTCACTAGATTAGTGACTTTGTCGCATCAAACAATTGATTTGTGTTATTTCATACGAAAACTTTTAACCTAACCCATTACTAAATGCATTTTATACATTTTTACCCATACTTACTTTTACCCGTGGCAGTGCATTGTTTTTTAAACTAACGTTCCAGATACGGTTTCGTATGCAATTACTCCATACTTTTGTAAGTATTTGAGTATTCCACATATGGAATGAGTATTTCAAGTGACTAATTCCATGACTTTGATTGAAGTGAGTATCAGCATAAAAATCTAAAAGTATTTCCGAAGGCATTCATGAGCATACATACACTATATTTAGACGTGTATGTCAATTTGTTTTTACATGACTATACACACAACACGTAGCAGGCCGAAAGCTTTTTAACGCTTTAAGCACTTTGATTGCTATATAGAATCAATTTAAGGCAAACAGCGATGATCCTTCTATTTGAAATGAAAACAGTGTGTTTATTGTATTCACTATTAAAGGGACCCAGAATTGGCTCGTTAAAAAACCTTACTCATCACTAAGCTTTAACACAAATATAAAATAAATTTACATCGGTTTGCACAAATAAATACTTAAATCAGTTTATCGAATTACGCTATCAACGGAGTTAATTGGTCCACTAAACGGATCATTTTATAGTACTAGTTACATTAGTACTTGAACATTTATGGGGAAAAAAATGCATACTATAACTGTCTGTCTTAATCGCATAATATCTATCTAGTGACAAAATGTCCTAATAGTGTCAATTTGATTTACATGTATTATCATACCCGTCTTATGTCGGTATATTGAAGCGGTACCATGATAACTTTAAATATCATATAAATTAAACCTTCAAATACGGAAAACGAATAGTTATCGCTTTTGCCAACGCCCGAAATACATATGAATCAGAATGTAAAACTCGTTAAGGAAAATATTGCATTGTAACGAAAAAACCTGTATCGACTACATGGCTTGTTAAATATAATGGCGAATTTTAAGAAGTCGTATGGTTGACGAAATATCCTTGCAATCCAGAGTAGATTATTTTGTCCGACTGCACAAGTACAATGCCCAGTCGCTCAGCTAGTACAAGATTATGGCTCCTGACTTTGTACAACAGCGAATACCTGTGAAATCGGACGAGGTATTCAGCTTTGGGCCGCAGGGATTGGTTCGTCACGCATACGATTTATTACGATGGTCATTATTTTTAAACCAGCTCTATAGTTCGCTTATGTAAAGGTTATCGTTGAAACGCATTGTTTTATTAACACTTTACATATAATTGACATCGAATAGAAATGATTAAAAAAATATATTGATATTTTGTTGTTTTTTTCAAAATACTTGATAATAATGTAAAATCAATATTTTTCTACATAGATGATATCGTTTGATCTACCATAGAGACCTATAGATAACGTGTTTTAAGCACCGTCATAAATGACGAATCGGTTTGTTTCACTAAGATGCATGCGAACAGTTGTTCAAATGTTTACAGTGGTGGCTACTGTTTAAATGAAACCATTGGAAGTGTTGACAAGCTGTATACGCGACAAGTCTGATTTGTTATATTACTAAACCTTATCCAACCGTACCGTACCATAAACTTTAAATCTCGCCCTTAAAGATGCACTCTTACTCACAAATAAGATTTACCACAATTAATAATATTGTTTTAATATTTCAAAAAGGATGAATAAATATCAAAAACCATTGTTCATATGAAGGATACCGAGTTTAATTTGAAAGAAATGAGCATAAAACACAGTATTTCAGCCTTATGAGACTTAAGTAGACCACAGTTAATCTTTTAGCATTCACCAATCATTTAATATTTTTGGTCGTTCTGCTATTAAATACACGGCTACAATCTTGTTATCAGTAATTAATATTTTCCATAAATGTATTATTTAGTAAGTTGTTTAAGGTTTATCAGTCAAAATTTATGTTTGTTATACATGTTTATGTATTGATTTTGAATAAGAGTGTCACTTTAAGAAGTATTATCATGCAGTATATTTTATGGTGTTGTTATATACAAACTGATAACGATAATGTATCGACATTTAAACACAAGTGAAGTTATGCATTAAATGTATTTTATTGAAGATAAATCCGATTCAAACATTCTTGTAGATGTAATGTACGGCAGACAATAGAGCTCCATTGTGAAACAATTGTGATAATCATTTAAACAAAAATGTACGAACAAAATAATTACACATTAAAGAAATACTTATTAGACTTTATTCCGTCAAATAAACAAGTATACCGTACGGTGGTACGGTGGTACGTCGGCCGGGTTTTAATAATAATCTTATATAGTATTAATATTAACATATGATGTCATCATGATGACGTGTTTGCAATAGTTACAAATGAAAAAGGTGATCAAATCAAAATCAAATCAAAATCTTTATTTCCTCCTAAAAGGAGATATGCATACATATGTACAAATATATATATCTAATTTCTAAAGCATTTCAAAGAAACATATCAGCAATGTGTAATTACAAATAAATAAGTAAATAATAATAATAACTATTACAAATAACGTGTGACCATACATAATCCCAATTAGTGGGCATCATCATCATACAGCAATACGATATGTTCGTAACAATTTACACACATGACAGACAGTCACTAATAAATTGGAACGATATCAGGAGAAAGTCCTTATTGTCATTATTGTCAAGCAGTGGCGCTAAAGGTGCACCCATCAGTTTCATAGTAAACATGGATTCGTCCAATTGAAATATTTCTGATACAAATTCAATGCCGAAACATGAAATAGCGCACACATATTTAGTTCGCAATTCAGTTGTTGCTGCACATTCGCTGACTAGGTGAACAATTTTGTCCGTGGTTTGGACATTACAGAAGTGTTAGAGAGTCAAGTCGACAGCTGCGACACCATTGTTTTGCAACCTCGTGCATAATGTTTCTCTGAGCAGCACGACAACACGTCCAGTACACAATTGACGGAGAGATAGTTGGTTGTAAAATTCTGAAGCGAGCAAAGTCAGAGTCTGTCATAATTCTGTATCTCCACATTTCAGTCTCGTATCTATACACTAATTGCTTGACAGTTCTTTTCCATACATACTTACTCGGCAATGTTGTCGGATCTACTAAAACATTGTTAATAACAGAATGAAGATCGTATTGACAGAGTGTGTTACAAATATCTGGAATAAAACCATACTTTATGGTAGTGTTACAAGATATGAATGACAAATATCTGCGTATAAAAATATTTCGACATGTACTTTTACAATCAAGGCTTAATATCTTGTGTAAAAACACAAGTTTCCTAATAATCACATCGCAGGTAAGCTTTGCAGTCCAACCATTGCTTCACACATATCTGATCTTGTCGAAATATGAAAACCCTGTATTTTTTTAACAATGAAATGCTGAAATTTGTCAATAGTATACATGTTATGCGCAGTAAGGTTACACCATAATTCACAACCATAAAGAGCTATAGGCTTGATTATTTTCTTGTAAAGATCGGCGCTTACCAAAGGGTTCACTCCGAAATGGTGGACACCCTGTGCAGCCATAGAAAAAAATGCATTTTTAGCCTTTTGCAGTCTTTCCTGAATTCTTAACGAAAACTTTAAATTGGAATCCTGTCTAATTCCTAAGTGGTTTACATTGTCTGCTTGATCTATACATATATCTCCATAAAGGATTCCTACAACTGGTATCGTCCTTTTACTTGTAAAGGCCACAACGCTTGATTTGGTGTCTATTAACTTCTGGAGGTAAAGGGGGTTAACTGCAATCAGTGCTATATCGTCCGCGAATGATGGGTTACCTGCCTTGACTGACATGACACTGCTTCCGTAGTTACTGTTCTCGAGTGTGACGAGTAGTTCATTGATGTATATTAAATAGAAAAAAGTTGACAAAACTTCTCCCTGCCGAACTGAGCGTTTAACGTTAATGGCCTTTGATGTACTCCCGTTTGTACGAACTACGCATTTAAGACTGCTGTATGATTGTATTATTAAGCGCAATAGTTTTCCACATATTCCCAACTGTCCAAGTTTGTAAAATAGACCACCGTGCCACACCGAATCGAACGCAGCTTTCTGGTCGAGACAAGCGGTGTATGCATTACTGCCACTCTCAATCTGTGTATAAACTGTTTCCTGGAGGTTGAATGCAGTTGTAATGCAGCTAAGTCCTTTCTGGAAGCCTTGTTGCTGTGCCGACGGGAATGGTAAATTAGAGGTGGTCACATGGTTGTTAATTCTTGTCAGCAGTATCCGTTCAAATATTTTACAGGTACACGGAAGTAACGAGACAGGTCTATAGCTGTTAGGGTCGCTTTTAGTTTTACCCTTTATTTCCATATATCTGGGACTTTCTCGTTACGTCACACAGAGTTAAAAAGCTTGATAAGCGCATCTCGAATAATCACGCCACCATGTATAATGTGTTCGTTGAGAACATTGTCTATTCCTGGCGATTTCTGTTTATTAAGAGTATGTATAACGTGGTCTATTTCCTTGATTTCAATGTTTGCTAACAAGTTTGGGTTGTTTAAATTATCATTTGCGGCAAAAATATTTACGCAGTTTAGTGTTTCAATATCGTTTGATGAAAGCGGGTATTCCTGATTAAATACACTTTTGAAGTAATCCTGGAAGCCGTCTACCACTTTATCGTCACTGTACTTGGTGCCATCAATAATTAAATCACTGCAAATATCAGGACGCTTCCCACTTTTACGCTTTAGTGTTTTCCAAAATAACTTGTAGTCAAGTTCAGCGGTTTTGTTAAGCTCATCAAAGTAATTATTTTCGCTCTCATCTTGCTTTTTCCTTTTTATGATTCGAAAGTTTGCTTTGGCCTGTTTGTACTGTCGGTATGACACATGGTCATTCCCCCTTGGGCGCCCTGCCGCCATCCACATTCTACGCAGGCGCCTCGCGATGGTATGTGCGACCTTAACCTCCTTGCACCAGTAGGGTTTAGCCCTCTTGTTAAACTTACTGACCGGCAAACGACGCGCAGCACTGTGAAGCGCTTCTGTGATCAGAGTGTTCAAAAAGTTCGGGTCGCATTTTTCACTTGCTGTTTCTAAAACACATTTAAGGTCACATTGTATAGAGTTTTGATAATTTCCAAACTGCTCGCTAGTACACTTGTGCCACGCAATGCATGGCCCCCTAATATTTAATGTCTGCGTTTTAGGTTCAACATGAAATGACATGATAAGCGGAAGATGGTCTGACGTAAATATCTCTTCACTTTCAATTATCTTGAATGATTCTATATGATCTCTGAATGTTGGCTCGATAAATATATAATCCAATATAGATCTAGTTGGTACAAATGTATGAGACTTTTTCGGATTACAGGACAGTAAATTGTTTTTCTGGATGAAATGTGTGAGCTTTCGTGATTTCTGGCTCCCTTTACCACCATCCTGAAGAAACTGGCCGTTGAAGTCCCCTGCGGCTATAACGCTCCCCGTGTTTCATGAGCATTTAGGCGATTATATATTTATTGCTGAATTTTCATCCCCGCCAGCCCCCTCCCCCACCTCTTTATATTTGCGTATTGGTCCAGTGTATTGTCCGGGAACGGCATTTATACATACCAGTCGGTGTCGATGTAAACATTCACCTACATTTTGTATGAGAAAGGAGAATTGTAGCGATGGTGACCGTTGTTCGTCTAAACTTGTATATGGTCCATTATCCAATCCTTATGAATCCTTATGCAATAAGAAATGGCATAAACACATATTCGATGATGAAACAGTCATATTAAAAAAACAATGTCAACTCCCGGCCCGATTTATAAATTTGGATGAAAATCAAGCCATTAATTTATATTGGCATTAAGCTACTTGATAAAAAAGTAAGACATGAATGTTGATAAGATTAATAAAATCATTTTGAGTTTGATCTTAACAATACTATGTTACTCGTATATTCAAATATAACATCATATACATTCAACTAACTTTCTTAAATAAACGTTTTAAAAAAAGTTTAAATTTTTAAGGTTTATTTGATGTTTATATTTGTTGTACATGCTGTGTTTGTTTATATTCTTCAGGTCATCAGTTATAACTAACCAATTTTCTGTGCTTGTCTATCCCTGTTTCAAAATGCATCAAGAAAATCGTTTCAGGTATTTATGTTACCAATTACCATTAAATCTGTTTATGTTAGATCTTGTCCTACTTATTCAAACTGTCACATAGCATGGTCAGTTCAACAGCAGTAGATTTATCCAGGCTTGGTCAGCTTCAGTGCGGTATTCCGGATCAGTAACAACATTTTCATGTATAATTTAAACAAACCCATTTTATGAATGATATTTTTGAATATTAATTAAATGAAAGCAAATTATTCCTAAGATGAACTTAACTAGTCTGTAGCAAAATGTTGAGGCTATTATTGGTATTTACACGCTTGACTTAACCTTACCAATTCAGTTAATTCCGAATCAACTTGTTTTGCATGGGATCAAAGTAGGACTGTCCTCAGAGCAGTTTGGAAAGTATGTGAATGGATTTGAAGTCACTAAATTTGAAGAATATAATGTAGTTAACATTGCTTTTACAAGTTGGTGCACAACTTATTTTCAGTTAATCAATAGCCCTGTGTCTTTAGGATATAGCATAGTAATTTCTAATAAAGGGGTCATTTAAGAGAACAACGATACATTAATTCTAAAGTTTCAATCGACATAGTTTGCCTTTGGCCATTTACGAAATATAACCACACACACACATTCACTTTTTATTTTGTCACGGTAACATATCGTTACAACAGACATGTAATAACATATACAGGCAATTGGGTAAACAACATGACGGAAAATAACAATTGAGGCAATTTTACCACCGGGTACAGTGACAAACCGCTAACAGGCATGATAAAGGAAATCAATGTAATACAAAGTTTTACAGCTTAAGAAGTTTGCATGTACAAATGTATACTACTCGTTGATCTGCTAACTTATTTGTAGTAAAAACAAGTCCCTTAAACTTGCCTCGGGATATTTTATGAATGGAAATTCGCCTCGTTTCATTGGCTAGCGGTACAAAAAGCACGTGCAGAAATTTATGAATGGTGTAAGTGGTCTTGGTCTTGCTACACATTTAATATGAGATTATTTAGATTTAACTAGTTATGAATAATGGCCTTTGTTGAGATAATGATCGCTGCGTGATTTGGAATACAAGCCTGGAGGTGAGAAGAAGTAGAGTAATTAATAATTGTTAAAATTTCACGTGATTCATCAAATATCTAGCGAACTTTGACAGATTAACGAGAGTTTTTTTATTACTTGTATTTAGGAGCTTGCTATACTTTATCATATTTGGATGCTGCCAATAATATCGAGAAATGAAGATTTTTCTTTGATCCTGGAAATATTTGCACGTTAATATTAATGGTAGCTGTCGCCAATGTCTGACTGACAGAGCGAACACCGCCTGTGTGCGTATTCTATTTCTTGCCATGCTAAAGTTTCAACTGGAATTATATGGTGTGTGTGTGTGTGTGGCACCTAATATATTTAAGAATTGTCATCACTGTCTTTTTCTCGGGTACTTTTATGGCTTTTTCAATTAGTGCATGTCGCACGGAGATCATTTGTTTTCATAACCACATGGCCAGTGGGTCATAAATCTACGAAACACGAATTATTAAAATTATTAATTAATTTCATCGACAAGCTGCGGAAAATATTATTATCATATTATGCATGAATTGAATAATGGTAAATAAATAAATAAATAAATAAATAAATAAATAAATAAATAAATAAATAAATAAATAAATAAATAAATAAATAAATAAATAAATAAATAAATAAATAAATAAATAAATAAATAAATAAATGAATAAAATAAGTAAATAAATATGCAGCAGGTTTATCTCACTTATAATTGTATTCAAACGATTTTATATTATCTGTGACATCTGCTTTGATGAATGCTGATAAAATAAGATCATATCTAAGATAAGGCGTCAAAAGAGACCGATTACTTATTAAACACAACAAAAATATTCATTAATTTCAAGTTTTTTAATTGCATTTTATTAAAATTGCATTACGTTATAATTTTGAAGAAACCAGATTTGTTTTGATCTTAATTTTATTGAAAATTGTTAGCTTACTTTCTTCATAGTTTGATTCCTATTATGAACTTCCTTTTATTAAAAGCCGTTTACCCTAATCCTCCCATTGGTATGAGAGAGTATGAAGGAGTTGAAATAAAGATGCTCTTTAAAGATTGACAAATTTAAGTTTGGTCTCATCTGATGAATTTGGCATCAATGCCTTCATTTCAGTCATATAAGACACCTCACAGTATAACAGATCTCAACTGTTTTGAAAACTGCCGAAATATTTAGTTTTTTTTTAAAAACGTTAGTATTATTGTAACGCCTTTAGCCATAAAACATCAATTTTCAAACCTAAATATCAACAATTGTGATCTGATCATTTGTCAGCAGTCATATATCATTAAATTCCAGAATATTACGCAAAATTGGCTCATTCCAAGACAAAAAAAAATAGTCAAAACGGTCAATCTGTGAGAGTGCAGTTTTAATACTCATTTATTATTATGTATGTAAAAGAAATGCAGAGGAAGTCAAAATCAATGTAATTGTGTTAATGTCAGTGTTTTTGGCTCTCGTTATTTGTTTAATCTTTCTCTAAATCATAAAGAACTCATTTGTAATAAATATTTAGAAAAAAAAACGTATTATACAACTGAAGTACAGATTGTCGGAGGTCATGGCGGATAACAAAGGGCGACTGATAAGCCACGCCTTATTTGGACGTTGATTGGTCAGTCGGGTATTGGCCGGCTAGTTTGACTGACAGCCCGCGTTATGTCAATTAGTGACATGATCATTTGCTTTGAAACTCATAAAACTATACGAAATACAACTAAAACACACAAATTCTAAATCTTATTAATTAATTCGACAGACTGCGGGAAATTTAATAACACAATAAAATATAAATAGAAATAATGAAAAATAAATACATATGAAAAATAAATACATATGTAGATAGCCAGCTTCCTTATCTCACTAATTATTGTATTTAAACAAATGTGACAACTGACTTGAAGAATGCTGAAGAAATCCGCTCTGATGTCATATATAAAATAAGAGGCATCTGTTTTTAAAGAAATTAGACTGAATACTTAATAAAATCAAGAACAATAATTATTAATTTCAAGTTTGCATGATTTTCATTGATAGCGGTTGACTCTAACCTATCCATTGGTATGAGGGAGTTGCAATAAAGATGCCCTATCTTTAAAGTTGCACTCTCTTAAGTTTGACAATTTTTACTTATTTACGTTTTGTCTCAGAATCAGCTTAATTTGGCTTTTAGCCATACAACATCAATTTTTCTTTTTTGCTATGCATATTTATGCGACTATAATAATTTCAATTTACGTTGATATAATAATAATAATAATAATAATAATAATAATAATAATAATAATAATAATAATAATAATAATGATAATAATAATAATAATAATAATAATAAATAATAATAATAACAACAAATAATAACAACAAATATAATAATTATAATAATAATAGTAAATAAAACAGTTTTAATATTTAGTTTAAATTTTCAAGAAATGCGTAAGTTTCAGCCAATATTTAGCGACTGGTCATTAAACCAATCAAGAGCGTATAATCAATAGCCAATCGTAACGGTGGGATGCAGAAAGTGCGAGAATCGATATCATCTGTGTCATTACATGAGCCAAATAACAACAAGGAAGAATACCCAACAATAATGAGGTTAGACTACGAGCTAGCATATTATAAGATATAATTGTTATTTATTTTTTGATGGGACACCGATTATTAGTTAATTATTATGTCTGTGAACCGTGCATAGGTATTTATCATTCGAACGTGAACCATTGAACAACCGGATAAACTTTAATTCTGATGAAATGTGGGTTTGGTATTTTCATTAAGGTACAGCATTGTGAGCATAAAATATCTTTTAATTAGAATAAATACACATCAGAATAAAGACGGCAATCTAAAAGGTTTGACATTAGACAATTTTTGGCTCGCTGGTACAATTTTGAGGGGAAACAAAATAATAAATATGTATGCCTTTATGAATTAATACAAGCTATGTATTGAATTTACTTTGATTAAATATTAGTTGGCAAACATTGACAATTTTTCATAGAAATGTCATGTACAACACAGATTTATGTTTATGTATTATCATCACATCTGGGAATGGACTGGCTGAATTTTTTAGAGCTGCACTCTCTCAGATTGACCGTTTTGACATAAAATATTTTGTCTCAGATTAAGCTAACTTTTGTATAAATTCTTTCAATTCAAGCACAAAGATCACAGTCAATTGCTAAAAAACTGCCAAAGATTACAGTTTTAAATGCCTTGAGAGTGCATTTTTAACAAGTCTAGACTTAGACATATATAGGTTGTGTCACATTTTCTAATGGTTTTTCTATCACAGGGTTTTCTAACTTCATGGTGATGAATTTGCCATATTGCTGTGTTGTATCAAATCTGCTTTTCAAATGTCTGTACGCCATAAGCTTGTTGTGTCTGTATAGTTTCTTTTTTCAGTGACCTGATGTCCGTGCGCAAATTGACCTAATGCCTGAAGCCAAGAAATCGCGGAATGGAACTCATATTACTAATAATTAGTTGTGTAATGTTTTCATGATGTTTGTTTTAACAGCCTGTATAAATTGTTGTTTGACAAGACACTGGAATTTTAATCATATAACATTCTGATTGAGCAAATGCCACAATGAAATGATTTTGTTAAGGCAGATCTAGAATGACATTAAACATTGATTACTCAAACATGATATTTTTAAGTCTTATGAACTTATATAAATAGTAGTTTTACCTGTCTATAAATAATGTTTTATAAAAAACAGCATTTATTTGTTATTTCTTATCATTCGTGTCTAACACGGTCAAACCCTTTCTTTGTCCATCCCGTATAAGGTCCGTACATATTGATTATGTACGGGTCTGTATATCCATCCCGTACACGTTGCGTGTACGGGGTCCTATATTCATCCCATACACGTTGCGTGTACGGGGTCCGAATATCCACCCCGTACATGTTGCGTGTACGGACTCCGTATATTCATCCCGTACATGTTCCGTGTACGAGTCCGTATATCCATCCCGTACACGTTGCGTGTACGGAGTCCTATATCCATCCTGCACACGTTGCGTGTACGGGCTCCGTATATTCATCCCGTACACGTTGCGTGTACGAGGTCCGTATATCCATCCCGTACACGTTGCGTGTACGGGCTCCGTATATTCATCCCGTACACGTTGCATGTACGGGGTCCGTATATTCATCCCGTACACGTTGCATGTACGGGGTCAGTATATCCATCCCGAACATGCGGATGTACGGGCTCCGTACATCCATACATATATTTTTTGGCAAAAAATGCTATGCTTAAAATATGTATTTCTTCAAAAACACGTGAAAGCAATAAAAAATATTTTTTATATAAAATGATAACTCCGTATATCCACGGGTACGGGGATGAATATACGGAAGTCCGTACACGTGGTGTTCCGTATACGTATTCGTGTACGGGTCCCGTACACGTTGGGTGTACGGGTCCGAACACGCCCGTATATTCAAGATGTACGGGACCGTTCTTTCTCGTATATTCAACCATTTTCCGCAGTGTAAGTCAAGTTAATTAATTATTCTGTATAGGAAATGAAGAGCCTTTTTTGCTTGTTGGGCTAAATGTTTTTTGGCTTTATTAAATTTCCCAGTTGGGCTAAATACCATTCCTAAATACTTATAGTTATCAACGATTCTAGCTCTTCTCAACGATCTTCTGTTCGCCCCAAATATCATGACCTTTGTTTTGTTTATATTGACCTCGAGCTTCCAATGCTGACAATATTCGTTAAAATCACTAAGGCATTTCTGAAAATCGTTTTGTGATCTGGCCAGTATAACTGTATCATCGGCGTACAACAGGACAAGAATTTTTAAATAGTTCGTTAAATCTTCTACTAAATACTCAATCGTTACTCCATCATTATTTATAGTATCCAGAAATTCGTACAAATCATTTAGGTAATAGGAGAAAAGTATTGGAGAAAGATTTTCTCCTTGGCGTAAGCCTATGTTACAAGAAAATGTTGTTGAGCTATTTTCATTAAGTTGAACGCAAGATTTGATGTTCGAGTACATATTTCGCACAATTTTATGAATCTTGCCGTCTATGCCCATTGAAATAAATTTTTGGAATAATTCAATTCTAGAGATGGAGTCAAAACAACGTTTGAAATCGACGTACCCTACAAAGAGCTTTTGTTTCTGTAATCTTAATAATTCGGTTAAAAAGTGTAAGGTAAAAATATGGTCCGAGGTGGAATGATTTTTCCGGAAACCTGCTTGATTTTCAGAAATAATTCTGTACTTATCCGAGAATTTAGTTAACCGTTCGTTAAGCACAGCTGTAAATAATTTTCCTAAGCAACTTAAACTTGTTATCGGACGATAATTTTCAGGAGATTTTGTTGATCCCTTTTGCTTGTAAATTGGTATAATTTATTGTGTGAATGATAAGTTATGTTACATGTTCTCTAACATATGTATATGTTTAATTTATAGTCATGTCGTTTAAGTGTCTGTCAGTGAATATTTAAGTATGAATGCAATTATTAACAGAATGTCTTATAGTTGTAAGTGCAAATGTATCTTTTTAGTTTTAACATTGTCAGTTGACTTATTTTCAAAGATAATGTTTGTTTGTTTGTTTTCCTTTTGTTTCTTTACTTTGAAGGCCATATTGAAAATTAGAATATATGTTCGCATATGTCTTAATGTGTAACCTTCGGTAAATAAAGCTTTTATTATAATTATTATTATTATCATTATTATTATTAAGTTGGCAAAGTACGATTTATTCGCATGGAACATGTATATAGTTCATGCTATTTTTACAATTTAGTTGACACAAACTTCTTCTAGCAAGAAAGATTTTCCATTGACCGTGACCTTGGAAACCAAGATCAATTATATGTTTCATATTATAAAAGTAGCAATAACAACGTAAAAAATTAATTTAATACGGTATATTAAAGTGATATATCATTTTAAAGGTTACGTCATTACAAACTCAAATATGCACATTTTTTCAAAATCCATCAATTTTTGACAGAATTATGGCCCTTTTAATTTTACATTTTTATCAATTTTTCTGGCAAAATAGGTCAAATTCAAAACTTCGGAATTTAAATGAAATGAATAATGTCAAACAACACATTTTGTTTATTTTCTATAAATTTAATACACATTCCTAAATATCAGAACCTAAACAAAGTTTTAAGCAAATTATTTTACTTTAAAAATATGATGAAAAAACGTCCATTTTTAAGAAATTTTAAAATTCCTTTATATTTTGAAGAATGAGCTTGAAAAAGGTAAAAGACAAAGAACATTTACATTCTTCCATTCACTGCTTGACTGTTGCATTTTAACAATTAATAGTTGCAAACAAAAAAATAGTTGCCATGGTAACCATTCAATAAAAATACAAAAAATGCTTTAAACATCGCTTTTTGTTAAAAAGGAGAATTATGTACATCTTGCCATGATTTGCCTGACAGTTGTAATAAAGGTGAACTTCAACCCATCTAGCAATTCTGAATATTTCAATATAAGTATGAGATTGTCAGTAATTTTCAAGGTTAAATTATAAATATAATTGTATACAAAGTATGACCAAATGTTTAACAAATAACAGAAATATTTCATTGACTGAAGCGGACATGCTAAAAAGTATCACATTGAAAATACAAAGGTTTTTAGACAACAATTACAGTTTCTTAAGAAAACTAGACTCTATAGTTACCATGGCAACTGTTTAAATGCATACACATGTATAACACACACATACTTTGACTGTTAACCCTTTAACAACTTACTTAATAATGCATTTTTGGAAAATACTAAGTATTAAAAGCACGTCAGATGAGCATAAAGTGCCTTGAAATGCATTACACCTTTTCATAAAAATGACTTTTCAATCGGTAGATGTGACAAGTATTATGTGTAACAATGCCAAAGATCTCGACAAATTACTATTGTAACTGTCTACTTTCACTTATTTGCCCAATCAACAATCGACAAATTATTTCAAAGCGGCATTCTAAATAAGTGACATGCGTAAGAAGGTATTAGTGTATGTTATTTAGAAACAAGCAAACCAAATAGGATACGATATCTGTTTATTTCAAATGCAGACGTCACATGAGCCTTCGATACCATCCGACCTCTAAACAACAGAGGAAATTATGTTTGTCTGTTTCAAACAATGTAAAACCAAAACTGGTGTGGTCCTTTATTTTGTGTTACATGTTTCAGTCCTTCGCTGAAAAAAAATGAAAAGCCTAATCACGCCATAACGCACGAATATGTATTATATTAATTGATAAAATTACATGTAACGGAGGAAAACAACAATACGGCGTTACGCGCATTAAAAACACCAACAAGAAAGCTTTAAGAAAGATTAAAACTATTTGGTTTAACATTAAATGAAAAAGATCACGTTACAATAGTAACAATATACATGCATTTATATCGAACATATTGATAAAACTAAAACAAACGAAAACGTAATTGCAGTACGGCATGAACAGTAGCATAAAAGTATTTATTTTACACGTATATCGAAATGTTTGAATAAACAATTAAAGATTAAAGTACATTCTTAAAATATAACTGTATTTGTATAAAGCAATTTGAACATATATATGGTATATAAGTGAGCCATTGAATTCCTTAAATGTTAAAATTGGCTTCATAACTACACATCAACATGGGTTTTTTTATCAAATAGAACGATGAATGAATACTCACAAACAAGTAAAACTATGTTTAAACATATAAACCCATAACTAAGCCAGTAATCGGATAGCCTAATAAAGCTTAATGTTAAATTGTAGTGCAGGGTGACTCCATTAAATTCTTGTATCATTTGAAAGGTCTTTGCTTGCTAATTGCTTATGTTATGTTTAGAAATGAATTGGAATAATTGCTCTATATTTGAAGTTAAATTGGACATAAACTAACCAATTTTGCCATCTTTTGATGAAAAAACATCTTGTCTGTCATAATAGATTAGGATGTACTTTTGTATATTATTTTATCTGCTCATAAAACCCATTCAAATGATACTAAAATAGCATGAGGTCTCCCGGCTTCCACAATTAACATATTTTTGTAACGGATACCATAAGCATTATTTACATAAATGAGCGCCTACACGACATGCACTCTTAGTGAATGCTTTCTGTGGTTTATACAGATTTCTCCGTGTAATAAAATTAAACGCATGTCAGTGTTTCAAGCATTGAAAATATTTTATACTGAAATATATCGTCTTACTAAATAAAAAGCAAAATCATCAAACGATGTAACTTGCATGTTTGGGCATCTTCATTAAAACTGTACACATTTGCTTATGTGATGATTGTCTCCGTTGGTCAAATATTTAAATGACAGGAATAAAGTTAAATTAAAAAGACGGACAACATATCGCAGATAAATTATAAAAACATTTATAAACACAATTATACCATAAGTTGCACAATGAGGTGCTTATGTATAAGGTACTACACCCATTACTCGAAGAGTGAAATATTTTATGTATCCAAAATGCCAAGCTTGCAATGCAATACGTAACATGCGTATATTGAAATAGTCTTTATCCACATACTACTTATTGCACAGTAGCTTTCTCGATTTCATTAATGCATGATCGTAAACAAAAAAGAAACTCCCGGATATGGTAAAAATACAAGCATTGGATAGAAAGCTCTATCCATTAAGGTTGAATGCCAGAAAATTGGCAAATAATTAGCTTTTTAAAATAAAAGCATTATGAATATGTACTAGTATTATTTATAACATATTTTGAACTGTTATATAATGCCCATTATAACAAAAAAATCTAACTGTGTGCACATAAAAAGTGCATACAGTAAAAAAAGCGAAATACACAGCACATAATTGTTTGTATTGAGTATATAGTCATTTAATTGCTGGTCTGATACAGGACGAATTTAACAGTAATTGAAAATAAGAAAAAGCTTGGGTTGAGCTTATTCGCTATAAATGTCTTCTTTGTTTGGTGGAACAAACGAATAACCAAACAGGAGGAAATCTTCTCTATATAATTGCTGTATACCAACAATTGTCTCCTCGCTGACGTCAGAATACGCTGCTTGCAATGCCATTTTTCTTTGATTATGGCTTTCGTCCTTAGATAAAGGGTGTTTATATATTTCCGATATTATAAATTCGGATACTTTGACAACATCAGATGGATCTGTTAAATTCTTAAATTGTTCAAATGGAAAATTGACCTCATTAGCTATGAACCCTTGAATTTGTAAGGCTGACCATGTTCTTCTGGCTATGTAAATCCAGTTTAGGCAGTTATCTCTTACAAGTGATTTCACCCTGTTAAACACAGTTGCAATAATGCTTGGCAATGCCGTTTTCACACGGTTTCCTTGTAAAGCAGACATTATGAATTCATACTTATCTTCGTCGACTTTTAAATACTGTAAAATGAACTTGACATCCTTTGCAAAAGTTTCTTGGCGTATGATTGAAATAGGCACAACATCACATGGCTTACATAACGAAAAGATGGGAGCCCAGTGTCTGTTGAGAGTTTTCCCTTGTGAAGCATCTCGTAGTATCCACTGCAAAAAGTCTTCAAATGAAACTGCCTGTGGACAAATTCTCTCAGTTGTATTTGTTTTATCTATTCCGAGTATATTTAAACTGTAATTCCACATTAGAAATAGGTACAGCTTATCAATATACGCCGAATGCAATCTAGAATATGGATTTCTTGCTGAAAGAATGGTGGGGGATTTTAACTGTAAAATACTCAAAAGGCTGGAATGAAAACTGTGTCGCATGTTGTGAAGTGATGAACGGGACTTTTCTAGAATATTCTTTGCTACATTAATTCCATTATCGAGGACAGTAAACAATCGAATCCAAAATGTACTGCCACACTTCGGTACTTTGCAGTAACCAACGTTGTAAGCCCTCGATCGATGATACTTGTAGCTTCCCTTACCAGCGTATGTTGCATTTTGCAATACGTTAGTGGAACATACTTGTGAAAGCTTGTCTATTTGTAACCTCTGCTCTTTTTCCATTTGTGCAAATTCATTTGTCAGTTCTTCAGTATCATCAGCGACGCTTTTAACAGTCTTCTGAATTCGTATACCATTGTCGAGTCTTGCTGGTGGTGGAGGGAGGTCCTTTGTCCTACTGACCAGTGGAAACATGGAGGAACTCATAGGTGAAACATATATTGGTGTTGAACTGACGGTGGTGTTATACACGGGTACGTTTGTGTATTTCAAGAGGCATTTATTCGGTCGAAAGATATGGGCAGCTCCCGCCTCTGAAAAAAATTAATTTAATATTTGTAAACTAATTGAACAAAAATCCTTTAACAAAACGAGAAGTGATCAGTTTTGATACGAAAGCTTTGCCATACCTATAATAAATGAACTGCACTGCACTAGTGTGTGTGTGTGTGTGTGTGTGTGTGTGTGTGTGTGATATATATGTGTGTGTATAATAATGATCATTTGACATGAAAAGAGCCCCTATCAAACCTTATATCGAAAACCCAAAGTCCTTATTTCTTGCGCATGATAACACTTACTAGAAAAATACCAGCATTGAAAGCTTCTTTCCAAAATTCGACAATTGTATTGAATATGTTATCTTAAATATTTTGAACAAATCCTCCGCCAAACGTTCTACATTTTCGTACGAAAATCATTAGAATTCCTGATAAATTTGGTAGGTGGAGACAACTAATGGCCAGCATGCCATTATAAAGTGTATATTTGTTGTCCTTTAATTGATATTGATGATGAAATACACTATTTACTCAATCATTCTTTTTAAGCCTAATTAAAAAATCTTAATCAAGTCGTTTCTATACAAGACCTAATGCCAAGAGGAATGTTAAAGTGTAAAGGTAATTTTAGGCTAGCTACTGAATTGATTTCGTTTATACTTGGAATATGAAGATTACTTAAGGAATGAATTGCGTGATCGGTGTCGTTATCCCGGTGATAACGCATCATGGCCTGGTTATAGTGTGTGGAGCTAAAGTTATATTTACACCAATAGTTCATTATTTCTTTTCATAATTGTTAAGAAAATCCTCCATTGAATTAATGAGAAACCTTGCATTAATTCTTTCTCACCCATGCAATACTAAACATAACGACCCGACAGGTTTGCAAATGTTATTGCGACGGACAAAAATAGATTCACTTTTTAACGAAACAATGAAACGCTAAAGACAACAATACATTTCAAAAAATCACGAATAACCACGTTTAAACATGTTGATAACATGTTGTTAGGCCTGCTGATACAAAACATATAATTGTACGCTATTTATAATAACACACGATGATTCTCGATCCAAACATACCAGAAGATGTTGTGTCCATCGGAAAACATTCGCAATTACCCAAAGGCCGTTCATTTGAAGTGTAAATATAACTATGTAACCGCATTTTCTAATTCTCTAACTGATTCATATTATTGACATTATCATCTCCAAAGAAGATAAGTCTATATCATGGTTTTATTAAACAGAAAAATAAATCGTAGACATTGACATTGAACGGTATTTTTTTTTAAATCAATCGACCCCTTTCTTCTTCGGAGTGGTTCATGCAATTACTGAACGCATGCGCATGGAACTGTCTGCCAGGCTGCATTATATGGAAATACAAATATAAACAGTACGTTAACTTGTGTCTTACTTTGCAAATAGAGACAGCTTTTATTGGTTTATTTCTTCTCAAGATGACTTTCATTCGCAGAAAATCATTCGTTTAATTCCAATAGATAATTATTAAGACTCGACCGTGTTGCACTTATTATTATTGGCAATAAACCATTTCCATAAATTACCAGGATTGCTTTTGGGGTATTTTGCTCTTCTTGCAATCTTTGGTAGTAAATGCCGTCGACCATGTTGGGAAATGAAATCGCTTAATTATCACGCAAAACAAATATTGTTAAAAGGAAACAGCGATTCAGAACAGCTAGCGTATACATGAAACATGAATCATACAGTCGTATCTTATAACCGTCTTTAACAATATATATTTTTTAATTTTGTATTTCGTTTGATATACATGTACATTTCGCATGTCTTTTACGAACTGAATTATGTTTAATGATTTACATCGGCCGACATAATGTTAATTTTCCAACTAGAATAATACTACAATGTATTACGTTTTTTTTTCAGAACGCTTACCACACATGTTACCTCCTGCGCATAACTAATTGGTTATCTAAGCGTGATGTTATATCTGCTGTGTCTGCATTATAAAGTACAATATGCTACGTCTGCTCATTTGAGAATTTGATTAAGACATATTTTTCTTAATCCTCTAGAAGAAACAGGTACCTTGTCGCAAATACTACTTCTCTTCCGCACGAAATCAGTTGCATTGCGGCCTATTTCTTTGAGGAAAAACTACCCCTCTTCCAAAAGCATTAGTTCCCTTTAAAACTGTGTAACATTTCGGCCAAATCGACTATATATATATTGGAATAGATTAGAATGCTAAATTGCTCCGGAGGTTTATGCCACATCGAATGGATAATAATGTTAAATAGCGCCCGGTTTTGGCCATATCGAATAGATAGGAATGCAATATAGCGCCAGGGTTAGGCCATGCCGGGTGGATAAGAACACTATATAGAGCCAGAATCAGGACATATCGAATAAATAAGAATGCCATATACCACCCGGTCACGTTCGGCCACGTAGAACTGATAAGCCAGGTTTCGCCCATACAAAATGAATAAAATATCACAAAAGACATTGTGGTTGATAAAAGACAACGGAAAAATACCAATTACTTATTAAAATTTTCTTTTCTCTAAATTATTGATTTGGCATTAGATTTTTTTTTCTTGTTTTACGATATTCCTTGTTTTGCATTTAAAAAATACGTCATAAATCATCACGTCTCTCAAATTTCATTGTAAATGATTTTTTTTTATATTGGATGGTTAAATAATCATAACGCTGAGAAATGCAAAGCACGCAGTACAAGCAAAGTATTAACACGGCCGTCTCGGTTTATCTCAGACTGTCTTCCTTTTCAATGATAAATGTCACCTATCACAAGCTAGAGCTGTATTTTATATCCACGAATCACTTGATATATACAATATTGAGTAGATTAAGTAGATGGTAACCCATTTATTAGATACTGAATTAAATCACACGGAAAGAAATAACTTTTTAGATAATAACTTATATTTTGAAGACGCACTATTTTGATGTATTTTAACATCGCACATTGATGATTGTGGTAGCAAAGCGGAATACGGTCGTACTGCACTAGGTGGAAAAGCACAAATGTAATTTTCGGTATGTATTTCTTGCATGATGCGTATATAATAAGTATATTTTTTAAGTATTTCTTCATTGTAAATAATACCCTATGGAAGATGCGCTGAAAGCCTAAGTTAAAGGATCTATTGTATCTTGCAAAAATAATGGATTCAGGATGTTTGGGTACAGAGGTTGTCTTTCGAATAATGTAAAGGCTACATATTTCTTTGATCCTGGATTAACAAGAGCTTCATTATATCGTGCGTTCCGTGAAATTTGTTTAAGGCTTCATGCTTGGTCATTAAAGACCATTAAAGACTATTTGACCATTGCAGCTAGTATGTGCATTATACATGGAAGGGACTGACAATGACAGATTAAACAGTTAATTTGCAAAAACAAGGATATTAAATGTTTGTCAAATGTTGTGCAAGATTGGACAGAACAGTCCATATATACATTGCACGAGTACGGCAGATAACTAAGGATTGTATTTGAAGGTTGTGTCCACTCTCCTTGCTAATGTTCTAGGTATCCGGTGTACAGAAAGTGAATTGTTTTTTATATCTGGTAACCTCATATTAATTAGGTATCATTTGAAAGAGTAGAGTGTGTAGTGGAAATATATTTTTTATTTTATGCCGATACAAGTATTTCAGTTAAAATATAAAATAACACAAACTGGCATAGCCTTATCTGGTTTGTGTTTTGTGCCATTCATCTTACATATTAGTAATCAGTGAGCAGTACCCTTTCATGTAAACCAACATTATATGCGGTCGCTAGGTATTACAAGTTAGCATTATGTCCAACGGCTTAATCAAACGAAAATCATATTAGAACACCTGGCCCCAATATCCCAAATCTTCCTAAGTCCCTTATAACAGGATTAAGCTTAGCTCACTATTTTTGTTTTCTAAAAAAATTCATAAAGATTTTTTTTTATACTTCAGATAAAAATTAATTTTATGATTTTCACAATTAACCTTTTTTCGTTTTTCAAAATTTAATTCAAGTATATATTTTGCCAATTCATATCAACTTGTTAAGTCTGTTATACTTAAGAAGTTTCGAAAAATTTGGGCCTCATTCATAAAGATACCTGATTGGTCCATGTTTTGTTCCATATGTACTGTTCAAAATATAGGTGACAGAATCATTCTGAGAGGGTGGAAAATTGGCACATAATTATACATATAAACAATCGCTGACTTAAACTGCCACCTATGGTGCATAATGGTTGGTGGATTAAGAATTGGAAATTGACAAACGAAATATACCTTTTAGATGATAAAATTAGGTATTAAAAAGAGATCTGGTTTAAACCATTCCAGGCCATTTAGATAAGATTTGGACAAAAAGCAAGCGACTTTGTATCAAATTCTACATTCTAAGGAAGTAGATATGAAACACAAAATGATTTGAGATCATGGCAGAAAGAATCTTGTTGATAAACAATCGATATCTAGCAAAAACAACACTATATCACTTTTTTAATATTCTGCAATTCACGTGACGTATTTAATAACCAATCCCTGTAATAAATGTTTTACGGAGTTTTAATAAAAAATATTTGAAAAACAATATTGAAATTTGCTTCTTTAAATACAACGAGTATCACGTGTGTGAGTGTAATATTCAAGCATTTCTTTGAAAGAGTTGTGAAAACCGAGTAATGTGATTCGATGCGAGCTGAATATGAGACCAATATATCAAAACATCGTTGAGTTATGACGAACAGTCAGGCTCTGAAGTGAATGAAAGGAGAGGTGAAGTGTTCTCGATGTTCATGCATTATTTAGTAGTATTCTCGTCTTGAATCCCTGCAACAACAAAGTATTCATTCCCTTGTATATTCCTAGTGACTGGTTTGCCTCTGTATGCTGTTTTAAGAAAATGCTGGCCAAAACTTTACGGGAGTGGTTGTGCTACTGGTGTGAAGGTTGTGTTGACCTTTCCATATCAAAATAAATGTTGTCATTACCCTCAACGAAACTTAAAAGCTGCACTCTCACATATACATGTATACCGTTTTTACAACTTATAAATTTTTTTGTCATGGAAAGAGCAAATTTTTGCGTAAATTTCTGCAAACCAATGATATAAGATTGATGACAAAAAAAAGACCGTAGATGTCCTTATTTCCGTTCGAAAATTGATGATTTATGGTTTAAGAAAAATGAATTAAACATCAATTTTTGAACTTAAATATAAAAATCTGCTACCTAATTTTTAGTCAGCAGTCTTATATGACTGGTTTTCATGGATTTTCGCAAAAATTGGATCGTTCCAAGCCAAAAAATAAAATAGTTATCAAAACGTTCAATCTGTGAGAGTGCAGCTTTAAAGAAAAAAATCTCGCTTTACCGTATAAGATTGTAGTGATAATATCTGCGTTACGTGAGAAGTTACACAACCAAAATCATAATTAACTATAAGATTATATTAAAGTTATATTCAACCTACCAGAAGAAAAATACAGCGACCTCTGGCGACCGGAAAAGACGTATAAAGCCATGAGCGCTACCATCAGAACAAGGCCCAATCTAGCGAAGGACGGTCGAAATGGCCTCATCTGGAGCATACTGAAAATGAATAATAAAATGGTTTTGATTATAGCTTCCGTTCAGCATTATATTTCAAAACTTCTTGAGGTCCCGATACGTATATATATGATTGTACATTATCACCAATCAACAGTTGGTTATGTTATTGTTTACACCGGTAAGGTACTTCTTAGATATGTCTTATATCAAAATGCTGGTCTAAACCGAGTTGCAAATAATACCTTATGACACACAAAGTTAGTGTTTTGTTGTCGGATCTTGGCCAAGAAAAATTGAACCAAACAAAAAGGTTTTCAATTTCGTTTAAGAACAGGGACGGATGGAAGTGAAACCGCTTATTTTTTACATAATGAATATTTAGACTGATAAGCCTAAACTATTTAAACTGAATTCGCCCTTCTTAGTGTAGGTTTAATGAAATAACCAAAGAAGTATTCATTTTGTATGACGAATTCAATCTTCTATAATTTTTGCAACACGGTGGCTCTGCAATTAAGCAGGTTTGCCATTTGTATTCTATTCAAATAGTAAAGAATAAGTGAGATCGCTTAAAAAGTATGTTTTCTACATTTAATAAATGCGATGGATTCGACTTATGAAATATTTAGTTGGTGTCTTGCTACATGATTTAAAATACAACCTACATTTTCAGCCAATAAAATTGCAGATAGGCAATAGTTACGTAAGTAGGCTTAGTCATTAAGAATTTCAACTTTCGCGGGTGATTAAATGTCTGCCTATTGCCACTCATCCGATACACAATCTCTGTGTCAGTTTTGCGTTGGCAATGTGTCATCCAACCAGGTTGTATTCGTATAAGTTAGATGGCCAGAAGTAATATCTAAATTATACATTTCATGTATGCTTTAACGTGTATAACGTGTACACATAACTTGATGACGTGGTACTCAAAAGGTAGTTCACACGCACTAGTTAACGAATGTGTAACGTTTCAAAACATCTTTTATTCAAATGAGAGACAACAACATACACAAGGACAAGCTGGTAGCGATATTAAGTTATTATACTCTTGTTGAATGGAATACACAATGAGAATAAAAACGTTGCATCGAGACCTATGTCTGTGTAGTTTTCATTGTATTATTGATATTCACAGCATTTTCGTGTGTGCCGTGTGGAAGCAATAAAATCTTTCCCCGTTCTAACAAGTCAAATTGCCTTTATTCCCAGTCTTACAGTGACTGGGTCACATATTCTTAATTCTAATACTCCTGTTGTTGTTTTTTAATTTTCGGCCACTGGACTTGTCTCTGTAGTTTGATTGTATTATTATTATTATTATTATTATTATTATTATTATTATTATTATTATTATTATTATTACTATTATTATTATTATTATTATTATTATTACTATTATTATTATTATTATTATCATTATTATTATTATTATTATTATTATTATTATTATTATTATTATTACTACATGTCAATGGGTCAAGTCGAAAGATCACTCATCCAGAACGTAATCCTGAAATGCCTAAGCTTAAAAAATGTTTGAATGACCTCCTTTAAATGGTCAGTAAAATAAAAAAGTGTAAGTATTACCTTTTCCTACTTTATCCAAACATTTAAGTACACAGATTCCAAAAAAACACGTGGTCATACAACGAGGATGACTTAGATGTACATCACAAAATATATTAAAAAAAAATAATTAAACAGTGTTTATATCAATGATATATATCCGTATGTGCCAGCTCTATGTAATGAATCAAAATAAATTCCACTAACGTAAAACTCATTGTTATTATCATTGAGCCGATATGGTAGTTACAATAACAGAAATATCACCGTAGTCATACATAATTTATCGCACTGGAGTGTAATCGAACAAACAACAATCAGGACTGGTGAGACAGACCTCCATCAATGAATCGTTCCCCCAGTTTATTGCAATTTAGGTATGAAGCCAAGATTGAGAAAAGTATGCAAAAATATATTTGATTGGTGGAAAGAGGTTTCAGCTGATTGCGAATAGACAGATAAACTGGTAAAATGACATGGAAACAGAACCCACGTGTATTTACATTCTTACAAAAAAGTTAAGAAAGGTAAACGTACAAGTCAAATCCACAACTGATAATATGCTTTAATTAGTAATACCGAGAATCGGACTTGGAATCTTCACAGTACATTACGCAATTGTAAGACTTAAAATAGAATGGGCTGATTTTTCATGACTTAAAAAAATAACAACACTTTAAACGGCAGTGTTGTTTACTTTGATAAATGAACTTTCTGACCATGTTATCGTATATTTAAGTATACCAAGGGAAGCTAAGACAGTTGTCTTAGATCTTGTTTGAAATATTACAAAACACAAGTTTCCATGGAACTTACAGGGAAGTTAAGCTTGAACAGTTAACAATAATGACGTTAACAACGTTGTTAACTAAAAAGATAGCTCTAAACAATCGACTTAATGGTTTATTCCTCATAAACCGCCGTTTTTAGCCTTTACACTGCTTTAACTTTCCGAACATTCAAGGAAAAGTTTATTACGAAGACCAAGGGATCGGGATATCTGTTGGATAATGGCCGAGGTGTTTCGATAGAAACTGGATCTCAGACAGTTGAAGAAATCGCTATCACTTAAAATACAGAGCAATGTTGGTTTCTGTAGGAGTCATAGGCTATTAAAAAGATTCATTATTTATAATCTTTGTTATTAGACGTTATTTGCTCATATTATTAGTGTCAATGTAACATGTCAATGTGTAAGTCCAACACATATAGTCAATACATTACTGGAAGACCATCAACATAAGTGGTAAAGGTAGCAGCTACCGATTCACCAAAAAATATCGACTTTTGGACCCCTGGAATAGTATTCTTTAAAGCTTAGACTTTGCTAAAAAATGAATAAACTTAATGGAGTGGGTATACTCTAACATACTTAAGAACCTAGGTCACTATCTATATGGTCCTGTCTGTTTCCCAGTTAACAATACAAAAACAGTAGTTTAATGATGGTTAAATGTATCTGTATTCATGTTCACACTACGTAAATGCATTGTTAGTCATCCTGTCACTCATGAACAACCTTATGTTGTTGTTTTTTGAATATCATCACACTGCTGTATACGGGATATACCCATAAAATGGTTGGTTTTAAACAAAATAATTCAATGGTTTATTCATCTTATTATATTGTTTTGTAGATAGCGTCCTTTCGAAATTGATTAAGATGAAAACATGTAACAAAGTGTGCTTAAGTGTCCTTCTCATTGGGATATTGCCAAGGGACATATATGACAAATACAGTTTACCTCGATTTAAACTGAAATTTAGGTGAAAATGACAATTACAAGTTTTACTGTTTCCTCTTTGTAAATGGTATTGAATATATTAATAGTTAACTTGACTTGAATTTGACGTCAGTTAAACTGATTAAAATAATTTCAAAAATCGAACCCTTAATATAACAGGTTCGCATTAATTGAAAAAAAAAATCATTATTATCTAGCATGACCCATAAAGACCACGTATACCATTGTTTACAAAGTACGGAGCGACCATTTATGCCCGCCGCAGGTAGTGATAATAACGCTTTCTGCAGGTGAAGTATCCACAGGTAACAATTTAATGAGGCTAACAACATTGGTGAGAGCAATTATCAGGTCCCTGCTAAAAGGTTTGGTGAATCAGCACAAATGGGTCTCTTGGCTTATTAAAATGTCATTAGTAAGAGCAAACGAATGCGGTGGATCACTGGTGTGTTGATAAAACACTGTCAAACCAGGGGTCTCAGGATTCTCTGCCGCACCACTAAAATGATAAGTATCGTCCTCAGGGAGGGACGTTAGTTGGGTGCCGTGTGACGGTGCTATACACTGGTGGTTGAAGAAACCAGGTAGCTCCCACCAAGGTTACATTTTGTCTTTGCACTATGCTCCGAAATTTTAAATAAATAAATAATTTGTGTTGAAATTGGACTTCTTTAATTATCACCTAAATCCTAATATGACTTATATATTAAAACACCGCAAACGAATGTCAAGTTATGTAATGCGAATAAACTGATTGTAAATCGTGCTTAAAAATTCAAATACGTGTACTCGTATTTTATAATATTGTTGTAACCTTTAATATTTAAATAAGCAGAAAGGAGTAACTTGGGACATTTTTAAACATATTGCATACAGGGCAGTGGTGCACTTGTTTGAGAAGGGCGAACCCGGTACTGGCCATTTTAATGTAAGACCTTCTGGTCGTAGACAAAACTGTAAATAGAGGTAAAATCACCTAGTAGCACGATTTGAACTAACTTGATAGCTGCTGATACGAAACAAAACATGTGTCAAATAACGCATGATTCAAACCAAGTCAAGTTTTCAAGTGGCTGTACTCCGTTTGATGAAATAGCGAAAAAAAAAGAGAAGAAAATTGTTGAAAACTGACATAAACTCGGTATCGATGTGTACAATGCATTGAAACTTACTAACAGAAGTACCACATAGTTTACAATTAATTTATTTTTCGCAGGTTTTTTTTCGTATTTTTCAATTAAAAAAAGATCGTCGATGTTATCACGTGATATTACCAAGGTAGGTATATAGCTTTAATATTCCAACAGTTTGGGTTAAGCCTTCGTAGCACAGTGTATGCGACACTGGACTGCAATTTTGGCGAGACCGGGTTCGAACCCGGTCTCCGGCTCGATTTTGTTTTCTTGCATTTTGGTATTTTTGTACAATTATGATATCAAAGAGTATTACATTTTATTAAATAATTGTCCTGAGATTCGTTACAGAAAAAAAACGACAGCTACGAAAACTATGAGCAGGAAAGGGTTTTTTGTGCCAATATGGTGTACCGTATTACAGGAGTGCTCATTCAACACGGAATTAAGTAAACGAGTTTTCTAAAATTGATTAAAACAAGATCTGATGAAATTTTAAAAAGTGCAGTTTAATCAAGTTCACACTGTACAAAAGGTCGCAAATTATATTATAATATGAACATAAAGATTTTTTTTAAAACGAGCTGTTTTAGTACCAGAAATAAGAAACCAGAAATTGTGTCTCCTTTGAAAGAAAAACAAAACTATTTACCTTTTTTGTTCGTTTTAGCTTCCAAAAAAAATCACCATTGAATAAATGCTGTTAAAACATCTGAAGAGCGCTTTCTCATAAACAGTTTTTTTCCATAAATAGCAACTGCGTATGGAAAACGTGGAAACGTCGTCCTAATGATTAGTAATATCCAGCTACAGATGTTTTATCCGCTTAAGGGCTTAGAACACACTTAACTAGGATACACCCATAACAGTTTCACAAGAAGCAGAGCCTACTCAACAACACGCGCGATGTAAAGGCTTAACCTTCTTAACAAAAGTACACGTGTACACACAAACGTAAGAACTAGTGTGTTTTCATTTTCTGCTTTCTATAAACCACCATTATTTTGTTAATGCTTTAAGATATGTACAACACGTTTTAGAAACAATGCCATAGATAATGAGTTTGAATGGACTTTGGTTAAAAATATTCTGCTTATAGTTCTATAAAAGACGTCTGGATGCCATTCCTCTGTTAGTGCTTTAAGATAGGTATGGCACGTTTTAGAAACAATGCTAAAGATGTTTGTTTCCGGGGTTTTTGCCTTGATCCTAAACCTCTTTACCGTTCTTACGAGTTATTTTTTTTATCATTTGTTTGATTTTTAATCTTTTAAAAGATAAAAATGTGTTTGGCTTTGAACACTACCAGTGATTTTGATTCTGATTATACAGATGTTCTGACCTATCTACCGTTTTGTTTTTTCGACATGAAACCGAAAAAAAACATATTATTTTTTTACGTCTTGTTGCATTTTGGGGTTGTATTACATTTCTATTTTGCATTGCAAAGTTGTAGTGTAATAATGTATTGCAGTGTTGAAGTGTAATAATGTATTGCAGTTTGTAGTGTAATATTGTATTGCAGTGATGTAGTGTAATAATGTATTGCAGTGGGTTTTTTTCTTTATTGTTGCATTTTTATGTAATATTGTATTGCAGGGGAAATTTTGTAGACCATGATTTTATGAAAGTGTATCATCTTACAAACATTTTTAGACATGTTTACGCCTTGGCCGTTGAGGCGTTTGGAAATTTACGTTACTTCAAAACTTGCAATATTTTATGACGAAAAACAAGCATCAAAATAAACTGCATCAATTTGATGAGAAATCTTTATTTAGACATTAAACTTCAGACAGTACTGATGAATAAAACATAACGTCAAGTTAAACTTTCACATTAATATTACGTTACATCATCAGAAAAAGTATGTTGGCTGTTTATATATATTAATCAAATAATGCCTACAATGAGCATTTATCGTCATTTTGCAATCCTATCTATTCAGTGATCCTTGTTTATGACACAAAAGCAAATTGCAAATATAATTTAGATAAACAATCACATTTTCTGATGAATGTGCATGTAGAATACGTTACTTTGTAAAAAAAAATGTTACAGACAATTCCTAAGTAAACAGGACTAGATTTATTAACTTTACACTTTTCACATCACAATTCTAATCTGTTATGCAATATTAAATTGCAAAAACAAAATGAACGATCATTACATCATTAAATTTAAATTAATGATATGTCACAAAAATGCTAATCTGCATATAAAATACTTCAAATTTCAATTATATGACCTGACATTTTGACTCGATAAGTCATAACATACCACTCCTATATATTTAATGTAAATGGATTAGAAATATAAATTACATTCCTACATGGGAATACTATTGCATCTGTCAATTGTAGTTTACGTTACCAGTGTTAACAAGAATATCCTTAACCATGCAACGGTACAATATATGATTATAATACATTATGTACACAATATGTTAACAATCACAGTCTAGAAATTTGCTGTACACGCCCGTGTGTTCCTTTACATGCAGTTCTCTTACATAATATTAAAACAACTTGACATTTGTTAACAGTATGTGTCATATACGTGACAAATTGTAATGCTCATACATCTTACCAATTGTGCATAATTTACATGAAAAAATGTCAACACGTTTTTAATATTATTCATTATAGTTAAAGTTTGAAAAACATTCTGCATCAGTGAAGTCAAGTAACTTCATTTAATGTTCGTTATATTTTTAAAGATTTACTCTTACTCACAAATATGATTTACCACAAATAATACAATTGTTTAATAAACCAAAGAGGAAATATAAACGTCGAAAACAATTGTTTTTATAAAGGATACCGAGTGTAGAGGCAGACCACACGGTGTTTCTACCTTATGAGACGAAAATAGATCACATTAAATCTTTAGTACTCACCAATCTTAGAAAACTGCGTGTTAAGATATTACATACACTATTACAATCTTGTTATCAGTAAATAATATTTTCCAAAATTGGATTATTGCGTAAGTTTCAGAAGTAAAAGGTTTTTCACTTAAAATCTATGTTTGTTATACATGTGCGTGTATTGATTTTGAATAAGAGTGTCACTTTAAACGATATGCTCGTAATATAACAACATCCTGCTCTAGTTTGTATCAGATTCATCTTCAAATACTATGTCAGTCATATTATCAAGCTCCATTTCCTCAACATCCTTTTCCGATTCACTGTAATTTTCTTCTTCCCTAGTATACAAACTTTTAATTACTTCTTGTGATACAATCTTATCACATGTCCACACGTTTTCGATACTACTTGGCACTTTTATCCAACCACTTCATTTTATATCTCAAAGTTGTAGAGGCAAATTTTCATGGAAGTATTACCAGACGTACAATTGGTAGTTGACCATGCATTTTAAGGGGTGCTCTACAACTCATATTGATACTGTTATAGGAGTCTAGAGAGAAACCTTGAGAACCTAGGTTCTTTTTTTTGCAGAATGTGTCATAACTCAATTTGTTCACCTGTTATATTTTGGTTTACCATTCAGCAGACAAAGCATTCCATTCTTTCAATAATGTGACCAAGTTTAGACAGTGAACCCATATGGAATTGGTAATAGCCCTTTTATAGGATTTAAAGGGGCGCCATTGTTGTATCACATCTTGTGAAGCTATGCTATAAGAATGGCTTTTAATATTTCTGAACAAATATCTTCTCATTTGTTTTGACCAATTTCATTTCCAAAGAAAAATACTGCTTGTTACCTACACCAGTATGAAAAAAACCTGAAATACCTCGCTTAAACCACTAGGACATCTGGAGATCTAACAATGAACGTTTTAATGCCTGCCTCTTGTTAGGATAAAAACAATGCCTTCTTGTGAAATATTTCAACATTGGCACCTTCAAGCCTTGTAAGATTTTAACATATTTCTCTTAGAACAACAGGGTCTCAAAACTTTTCTGCAAAGTTGTCAATTTTCCACTGGTCGAAAAGTAAACATGACATTTTGGTTACTAGTATGTCATTGTTACCCATAAAAGCCAAGCCGTTCTTGTTTCGGGACCAGATATCAATAATATTGGCGCAGTTCTTTTTTTTTCATTCAACTAACTTGAATAAATCAGAGTAATCAACCAGCTTTCCGAATGTATCAGGTACTCATGGTAGGCTTTGAAGTGTAGCATTGCCGACATATGTTTGTGCAACATCCTCGCATGGTTTTAAAAGCCATTCTATCAGCAGTTTCTAACGAAGGACCATGTAACGTGACCATAGGAAAAGGGCAGTTTTGTTCACAATTGGATTTTAATGACCTATTCCATAGTTGCCTATCCCATTCCATGAGCGCAATTTTAAATCCAATTTATCTTACAAAATTTAGTTTTTCCACTTATTTATCAATTTATGTTTATGTTTGTAAACTGCATTTTAATGAATTTTCACGCTGTATTGAGTATTAATTTATATATATATATATATATATATATTTATGCCTTTATACAAGTTATGTTGAACAAATACATGTGTTTATATTATTGTGTTTTAACATTTAATTGTTTGCAACTCTATTTGATCTTTCCCATTTTCCACATGAAACTTAACAATAATATTTTTTGCCTAAGTAATCATGGTTACGTAGGTTCTATCACTGGTTCAAATTAGAAATAAAACAAGAATATAATATGTGTATAACTAAAGCGATTAATTGTGTAAAGGGTATTCATAATTTACCAGCATCAATCGTTATTATGCAAAATATAACTAAAAGTAACGTAAATTACACACTCGTTATCTGTACAATCATAAGAAAGTTTAGGGATTTATTGATTAAATCGTCTAATACGTATTTAAAATATGGTATACCGCTTTCATCAAGCAAAATAACATGACCTTGTTTGTATAAGCACTCTGTGTAACATATTATTCCTATAAAACGTTGCTTTTTATGTTACTTTTTAACAGTAACGTAATTTTCACCAATTAGCGCGGTATGAATTATTAGAAAACCTTCATCGAACTTAAGAACGATGATTTACCAACTCTTATCTCATAAACGATCATTATACATAGCAGAAATAGTACAGATAAAACTTAAAAGTAACTACTTAGGGTAACGTAGTTTAAAAGTTCGTAACTCACTTATGCCCCCTCCCTCAGAGCGTAAACATATCCCATTTTGTGGCGTTTTGCTTAAGCTTTAAGAAAATCATAACCTTCAAAATTCCCCGTGGGGGGGGGGGGGCAGGGTCAATTGGCAGCTCAATGTCTTAAGCGTTCTGTCAAAACATAATGCGGAGGTGCCGAAGAAAGTAAACATCATTTATTTGACAAAACATATCATTACTACCAGGAACGCTGAGGCGCTGTCCAATTTTGGTGAGGCTAATTAGACCGCCACGTAGCGATACCACATGGAACCGGGCTAATGTATTGTCCCATGAAAATTTAATCTCTTGACGATTTTCAAACAAATACTAAATATTAAACTACATTGAAAATAAACGAGGTACAATATGTATTGATAAAATATGAGAACGATGACAAAGACGGGTTTACACAATTTGTGAGCTTTAAACACCAGAAGCTTAACATGGAAGAGAAATTTTATTCAATGTTTATACATACAACTTATACATGCTTATCATTATAAAATGTACAGATCGATTTTAACCATTAAAATTTAAGACATAAGACATAACATTGTGTTTTTTTTTCTTATATTTAATTTAACAAAACAAAATTACAAGCAAGTCGGATTTCTAGGAGCCCTTGGCTGTAAAATTATAAAATGACATCGATCGTTCTTTGGCAATGTTTGGACTTTGCTCGTGAACACAGGTCCAATGTCTTTATAGTGTTCACGGACTGGTTTCATATACAAACAGATCAAGGAATGTGAGCTGGACTCCACATCACTACAACGTTTCGCCATGTTGTAAAAATGCATGACTAGTTGTGTCCGTTACCTTGAAAATAGGTCAGAATGGTTCCCAGTACGACAGGGAACCAGACAGTACGACAGGGAACCAGACAGTACGACAGGGAACCAGACGGGGGGAGTCTGCGCTTATTATCTATCCTCTCAATATCAATGAACTTTTTAATGTACTAGAACATAGTGGACAAGGCATTTGTTTGCATAATATGAAGTAATGAACCGTGGCAGGCGATATGGTATTGATGTTGTCTTCTAAGAGTCGTCGCAACGCCATGCTTTTATTCATGAAATATTGTCGTATATTTTTATACAACTGCTGTCACCCCAAGTTTTTGTATGAATGCGAGTTGTGGTCAAACAAAAGTAATAGGAATTGCTTCAATAGATACTTTTGTAGATTTGTGGGAATTGCGATCCTTTGGCAACTGTGTCGTATATCAGAAAAGTACCTAGCTAAACAAGTGTTTAATTATAGTTATAGGATATGCAGGTATATTCAATGGCTATGACAACCAGTTTAGTGGAACTATTCCAGAAATGTATACACTAATATCAAAATATGGGCTTCTGGATATTCTGTTTATTTAATTACAGACGGGGACAGTTCCTACAAAAATTTTTGTGAAAAACGATTTTGATTTTTACGTTAAAACATTGGTACAGCAAAGTACCAGTATTCTAAGGGAGATAACTGGCGTAACTTGATGGATTATTTCAAAGAGACAACCCTGAATTATCTCCCCTATGAAGCATGTTGCTACGCGTTATGTGTAAATAACTTCACTTAGCGTTGTCGTTAATGCGATAGTTTGACTCGAAAAATTATTGTTCATAGACTTTGTTTTTACCAAGCCTTATCTACTGCTGAACTTAAGCATAGGTTGATCTATTCTTGTTAAAGCATTATTATGTTTAACTCCTTGATTGTTTATGATCAAAACAAAAAAAACACATATGATTTGTAAGCAGATAAAAAAAAATCTCAGCCTTTATATATATATATATATATTAATCTAGTTGAAAATGCACGTGAAGTTTATTCCTCTCGTGCCAAGTATGTTGTATTTTAGACGGATATAGTAGTCGCCATACGTGTCTCGACTCACTATATTATATACTATATGTGTGGTTATCTTGTCATTTTTCCATCTGGTGTACTTTAACAGTGATGCCATTTTTTCTCTCTTCGGCTGATTTCCTCTTTTTTGGACACAAAACTTTAAAAGTTCAATTATTGCCTTTTATTCGATCTTTACAAAAAAGATTGTTTGGATCAAGTGTAATGGTGATATTCTTTTTTCGTATTGGTTTCCTCTTTTTCACAAATATGTGTTGGCGTCCCTGTGTACAGGCCAAACTAATATTAAATCACCGTAGCTAAAACATTAACAATTACAGGTTTATCGTTCAAATGTCCTTAAGGTTAATTTCTGTTCAGGTATTTTCATATCTAGTGCGGTTATTCCACCTTTCTTTAATATCAGTATATTGTTGTATTTTTACATAAAAGTTTAGGTTGAAAATAATTGTCTCTTTTGAACTGTCTGTATTAGATTCGTCAAAACACAAGGTCCATTTCATAATTATATCTGACATTCGTCAAAGCGTAATTATACTTCTTTTATGATTCTTAGGATTTTTCAAAGTTTATACACCATCCGGCCTCTACATGTAGGCACATTTGATTAAGGTAGTATAGCCGGGGTAATGGGCCGTGTTTTTACCTTTCAGGTGGCCTCGCAGTGCCGGGTGAATGCGGTGGTTTTGTCTTCGCACAAAATAAAGCGGGGAATGGGCCTTACCTAGGCTCCCTGGGGTGCGGGGGCATTTGGCGGGGATTTGACCATCAGTGCGTTCCCGCAGGGCGGGAATTTTACCCGGGGTTGCTGGACTGAAAATCAAAGTCCCTGCTATTCCCCGGACCTGGGGGCCGTGGTTACAATTGACTGGTGCATAAGAGTGTCAGAAATGGTCAAGCCTTTCCTTTCATTCACAAATACAATAACATAGTAAGTAGCATGAAACACGCGGACACCTATACAGTCGAACACGCTTAGCTCGAGCTCGTTTAGCTCGAAATCCTAGTGGGCTCAAACTTGATGTAAAGGACCGATTTCTTTAAATTGAAGGTAAAAATTCCCGCTTGAATTTCCGAGGTTCGATGTATTTTCGCCGGTCCCTGGGAGTTCGAGCCAACGGAGTTCGACTATATATTAGAAATGCCTCACTTATCTTGTTTTCTTTAATATCCCAATACAACCTGAACATATTTTTACACTCCTTTTCTAAACAGCTGTTAAATTGAACTTGTCGCCAATGAATAAATCAGATGTTCTTTTATAAGTAAACACCATCTGGTCTCTAATTACTTTAAGATGAACTGTGAATGTAGCTTTTGTGAAGCTAGAACTTTGAACAAAAGTACTTTTATGCTTTTTCAGAGTGTAACTCACCAGTATTCTTAATTTTATATCCGAAAGAACATATCATGATCATAGGAATGCGACATAAATAGGAACTCTGCAAGATCGCTGATATAAAAAGTTTTTGAGCCGAGTTTTAAGCGCTTATCTTGTCGCCAATCCCACCGTGTATTAGAATTTACTGGAAAAGACGACAAGGCTAGTTGACTGACCTCTTGATTTATGTTTATCTATACATCTCAAACAAGAAAACATGTGCGAGTTCATTCACATCTGACCCTGGTGAAACGTTGAAAGTTGAAAAGTTATCTGTATTAACGGCGTAGTCAAACATAGCAACGTGTCTTATGGCGACAGAGAAACCGACATAGCAACTCCCTTGTGGGTACAGACAAAGACACCTACATTCATCAAAATCCTAACACAGTGACCTTGACATTTAACCTACAGATAAAAAAAACCCTAAAACTATCAATACCTCCGCCCCAGCTCCTGACACAACAAGGTTTTGTTATCATGGGCTATTACTCCATTATCGTCTTGAAGAGACAATTCAAAACGAGAGGCCAACTCTTGTCTGTTATTTCCTAAGTCCATAAACATAATTCTGACAACAAAGCATCACAGAGTTATGGCTCTTGGTCAGATTGTAGCCCTTGTGATTGTTAACAACTGTGTGAAGTTTCATTGCAGTAGCTTCAAGAACAAAGGTTAAAGTTTTTCATGCCTACATCAACCATGACGATGATGACGATGACAACAACAACGACAGTGCCGACTCCTATATACCCCTTCTCGAACTTGGTTTCTGGGGGTATAAAAATAAGCATCACCTACAGACCATGATCATCTATAACACCACATAAGGTAGTCCTAAGCTTAATGGGTTTCAATTAATGGCACTGACTAGATTAAAAATCAGTGGCCTTGACCTATTGATCAAGTTATTCAAGTTATTGAGTAGAAATGTTTGAGTGCACAGGCATTCTATATTTCAGATAACTGTGACCTTGACATTAATTTGGTTCCTAATTAAGTGTTGCCCTGGTGCCCGATAACGTAACCTTCAGAAATAAGATAGCTACTGGTAGTATTTGAGATTGGTGACCCAACAATGTATTATACATTTTTTTATATATTCCATGAGAACTCTGAATAACTGTTAGTTCATAAAACAATTGACCCAACAATGTAATATATATGTGCTGTTCCATGCAAAAACCAGCATTAGTGACATCGAAATAAAATTGAGTAAATAGCCTCACAAAAGTGTTAAAAAATGATAATTTTTTCATGTCCTAATATGTCCAGGAAACAAATTGTCCTATACAGAATAATCAAATTAGAAACTGGTCATGTTTGAAAAAATCACTAAATATTATATTTGTTGCCATGGTTACCCATGTTCTAAACCCACCCATATTCTATAAAATTGACTGTTGGTAACTTTGTACCACTGTAATTACTGTAAAAAACGGGTTGTTCTGTGTTTTTAGTTGAATAGAATCATTAAACCATTGTAATTCTGCTGAAAATATTTTAGTGTTGAAAATTATAACATTTTTCTGTAACTGACGTCAAAAAAAGAAATAAGATATAAGTGACGTCAAAACATACATTATGACGTTCGTAACGTCATTATTAAAACGGCATGGGTATATGTGTTCTGAAGCGGCTATCTAGTTTATTATTCACAATAATGCATTAAAATTTTCAGAAATTATAGAGAACAGTCAAAACTCTTTTTCCATTTATTAGTTCTGTTTTTGCAAAAATGTCAATAATGCGGGTTTTCGCGTGGAACGGCCCATATATAACTTGCAAAACCCTAAGAATTGTTGGGTCATAAATTTTTAATCCATGGTAGCCCTAAGCTGAATAGTATTAAAGTTATTGAGCGGACAAGAATGGTTAACAGACAAAAAGACAATGTATTATACATTTTTTTTAATATATTCCATGAGAACTCTGAATAATTGTTGGGTCATAAAAAAATTGTTGTGGCTATAATATACAAATATACACGAAACACGGTGCGTGTATATTTGGCGACCCAACAGTGAAATTGCGACCCAATAAATGTGTTTAGGAATATAGGTTGCAATCACGTATTTGACCCTGCAGATACATTTAAAACAAACAATTATGTTGGGTCCTTATATGTTGGGTCTTTGACCCAATATTGAGGTATGCCCCAATAAATACACCGTGGACCCAATAATTCGGGTGTAAATATAAACAGGGCCCCAATATTTTAGAGGTTTTAAAACTATATATATATATATATATATATATATATATATATATATATATATATATATATATATATATATATATATATATATATATATATATATAATGGAAACGTGGCCACAAATTTCCCTGTTTAAAAGGCGCAAAAATATCCCTAATACTTTTTAATCTGTACATTAATCAAATGCATTTTTTTTTATCAAATAAGTTAAATGAGTCAAAGATAATAAAGCCGATAATGTGCTCCTTTAAAGTGTTGGATGACCTACTGTTAAAGCATGGCTTTTGTACAAATGGAATGTCCGACTAATCGTAAAATTGTTGACAACAGCAACAAAAAAGAACTATACGACTTTACCCTCAGCAGAGCTATTGAAAAGATGTCTTCTTACGGTTATAAGCGGACCGTGCACGAGAATTTCGAGTAATCCAACTAGCCGATATATTGTATTAAGAAAGGCCATGATAATAATCTAATAGTAATCTTTCGGGAAAGTATTTATATTTATCTATTTATAAACTGTATTTATTTAATAACTGCATTTAATAACATTTATTTGCTCACTTATATATGTAATACACATTTCGTCGTATAAGTCAGATACAGTTACTCGTTTTTTTTTCTTCAAAAGAGTCCTCTTACAGACGTAAGATACCGTTTTGCTCTGCTTCGCCTCGGCCGAAATTGGTGTTTGTCCTAGCGAAACGGCTTCTTACTGTATATCTTACTAAAATCATATATAGCATATGCAAATGATAGCTTATTAAGCTGATTTTAAACATGGAATGTTGTGATAATCCGCACTAATCCGCTTAGCTATGTATTTCGTTTATGGGGATAGATTTGCATTAATGTGTTTGTAGGCTGATTTAGTGTCATAACCTATGTGCTATAGTTATTTTGAAAGCTAAAATATTTTGTATTATTTGCTTATTCCATTATAATTGAATTATTGATTATCATGATAATTTATATCATTAACTTTTGCGTGTTCTTAAAATAACTACGTAAATGCTTTGTAATTATAACTAATACGTGTATAAGTATGCTTTCACTGTAATGAAATATGATATAATTGTGCCCATTGCTATTTTTATAACGTAATATTAGTCTTACTCTTCATCGTCGTGGGCGAAATCATTCGGAGCTCCTCGGCCTTTTTTTCATAAACAACCTCGGATACATTCGGAGTTCCTCGGCCATTTCTATCGAAAACAACTTCGGATGTATGCCGGTACATCAGTTGAAGTACTATTTGAATTATATCATTAATTAAATGAAATCATTTAGAGTTGTATTTATTGATCTAAGTTTAAATTGATTGCCAGTGAAGTGTATTATTGCAAACATAATTAAGATTCCCAAGAGTTAAGTCATAAAGTTTAACTGCTAAATAAAATTACTACGCGATCTACTTGCAGCGGACTTAAACGTACCACTTTTTGAGTATGTAAACCGTCCAAATACATCTGAGGTTGTTTTCGATAAAAATGGCCGAGAAGTTCCGAATGGGGGAAATAGCAAGTACATATTTGTGTGTAAACGGAAGTTGTTACATTTATCGATACAAAAACGTATTACACGCAGGAGATATTCAAAAAACAAACAATAGAGACCATTGCATAATTGTTACTGCATGTCGTGGAAGGTATAGTCGGTAAGACCGGCTGCAGTCTACAATATAGCTTTTCTAAACAATATATATCGTCGGTAAAAACCGCCCCAGTTGATGAAAAACGAGTTAACTGGTAAACATCTCTGTCGTTGAAAAAAAAAAGTTGTGAGGTATATATTTGTCTTGCCCCAACCAGCAATCCAGATTGATGCGAAAATAATTGATTTATCAAATCACATATTAGTTTTGTTTTATATGTTTTCCAGTATTTAACAGAGCTTGATCACTGATATTTAAGGAATGAATTTCGGGGCTGATGTCATTATCGGGGTATGAACACAATTGGACTGGTCAAAGTGTGTGGAGTCCAAAGGCGAAAAATGCTCAAAGTGGCGGGGCGAAAATGCGCAAAGTGTCGGGGCGAAAATACACAAAGTAGCAAAGCCAATAAGCACAAAGTAGCAGGTCGAAAATGCGCCAAATGGCGGGGCGAAAATGCGCCAAGTAGCAGGGCGAAACTGCGCCAAGAGGCGGGGCGAAATGCACAAAGTAGCAGGGTGAAAATGCGCCAAGTGGCGCGGCAAAAAAAGCATAAAGAAACAGGGCGAAAACGTGCCAATTAGCAGGGCGGAAATGCACAAATTAGCAGGGCGAAAATGCGCCAAGTGGCGGGGCGAAAATGCACAAAGTAGCAGGGCTAAAATGCACCAAGTGGCGGGGCAAAAATGCACAAAGTAGCGGGGCGAAGATGCGCAAAGTGGCGGGGCGAAAAGGGGCCAAGTTGTATGGTAAAAATGTGCCAAGTGACGGGGGTAAAAATGTGCCGAGTTGTGGGGTGAAAATGCGCCGAGTGACGGGGCGAAAATGCGCCAAGATGTGGGGTGAAAATGCGCCAAGATGTGGGGTGAAAATGCGCCAAGTTGTGGGGTGAAAATGCGCCAAGTGACGGGGCGAAAATGCGCCAAGTGGCGGGGCGAATATACGCCAAGTTGTGGGGTAAAAATGGGCCAAGTGGCGGAGCGAAAATGCGCCAAGATGTGGGGTGAAAATGCGCCAAGTTGTAGGGTGAAAATGCGCAAAGTGGCGGGGCGTAAATGCGCCAAGTTGTGGGGTGAAAACGCACCAAGCGGCGGGGCGTAAATGCGCCAAGTTGTGGGGTGAAAACGCACCAAGTGACGGGGCGTAAATGCGCCAAGTTGTGGGGTGAAAATGCAATAATGCGCTTTATTATTATTTGGCCAGAAAATAATGCAACAAACAAAAATTAGGTTCTAGAACGATTGTAAAATATGCAAGCTTACGTCCGATTTCAGTTTGAATATACTGGATAACTTCCTCAATTTATTTGTAATGTATTTTCGGGCACATTATCAACCAGGAGACAATGCCCTTTCCAATGATACCGTAACCATGCGGGCTTAGCAGGCAAGATACAAGAATCGTTATTTAAATTCGGGTACATGCTAACAAGAATTATAAGCTCAATGAGCTATTTTTCGTCATGAATAACACATATAAAAACATAACAAAGAACAGTGACCAGGAAATAAAGGCATATTAATTAACGTTATCGCTACCTTTCTGTTGAAGATTAGTACTGTGATCTTCGAACGTCCTGTATACAATTTAACGTCACTGACAGCTGACGATTTAAGCGGATCATACATCCACAGCTGGATAGTACTAATCATTATGGTTGTGTTTCCTCGTTTTCCAATAAGCAATTAAAACATTTCATAACGCAAAAAAGTAACACGTAGTTTATTTATCGGGGAATTGTGTGGTGAATATTTCTGGAAAGCTACAACGAACAAGAAAGGTAAATAGTTTAGTTTTAATCATAATTATATCTACTATAATAATTGATATTGAAAAACACTAAATATTTCTATTGTAATGCAATCTTTATACAGATAATATTATTTTAACATTTTAGGACGATATTATGGTAATATGACATAAGGCTTCTAAAGGCTCACGCTGGACAGCGTTTACAACAAATTTTACTTGTTATGTAACTATGCTAATCAAAATGTGAAACATTACTCAGCCATGATGTTAAATGGGGATCTCCCGCCCTCCCCCTCCCCGTCCATCTGCTAAGTTGTAATCTCTTACACAGATACTGTGTTGCTAGGCAAAAAGGAGACGACCGGCCGGCCTATTCCTCGTCCATCTTTTTGTTTACAATCTCGCACACGGACAATGTGTTTCTTGGCAAAATGGGACAGCCATCCCGCATCCTCCGCGTGAACCCTTTTCTATTATTTTCTTTCTTTTCTTTCTTTTATTACGCTCAACACATTATACATGTAAATAGAGGTAGACTTTATATTATAATATAATAAACTTATAATATAAAAAACAACAATTAATGAACCAGGTTTTGGGGGTCAGATGTTAAAGCATAATATATTTGAATTTGAAAAGACATAAGAGACACTTAACCATAACTAGTTATAGCCGAACTACTCATCTTGAAAATACTAGGTGATATTGCTAGGTGGGTTTCGCAATGTTTTAAGTTTCTATGAATAGCTGGTAAATATTCCAATCTCTCAATCAGCAAAGCTGTTGGTTGACAGGTGTTCACATATCCCTATAATTTTACTCAGCCAGGGTATTAGCTCATTCCAAATCCATCTATCTTTTAAGTCTCAATCTCTCACTCAGCCATTGTGCTACACAAACAAAATTAACACCTTAGTCAAAAAAGTGATGAATACAAGTTTCAAGTTTATTGTTAAAATCGGAAAATACATAACCTTTGGCCACGAATATTATACACAGAATGAGATGCACACTAGTTGAAAATGCGGCGAATACAAACAAGCACTTGACAAGTACATACCTCTATATACAAAAATGATTATATCATTTAACTATGAAGCAACTACATTAATCGGTAACCAAGAATTAATGCATTATTGCCAAACGATGTTCGATCAACAATTGTCACACCTTTAAAATTCTCTATAACCCATAATGAAAACATTGAACTAAAACATGAACTTCGTTTCGAGAGGTAAACAGTGCGTATGAATATCTTTGATAAAACATAAATACAGAATTTAGTTCACACAAGACAAAGGGCACTATTTCGCATCTCGTAGTTTCAATTTTAATGTAAATCAACTTTTACGGAAGCGACAAAATTTGGTCACGCATTGGTGAAATGTTGGTGTCCGGCATTTACCCGCTCAATATGATATGTGGAACGAAAATTACACGTTCTATCACATTTAAGTATATTTTGGCTAATAGTCGGTGAATTTTTGAAAGAAATAAGTCCTGTTCTTATACATACTTACATGAACGCTGCATACGGCTTTGCCGAGTTTCGCTTGGTCTGTTTTATATATATACTTACATGAACGCTGCATACGGCTTTGCCGAGTTTCGCTTGGTCTGTTTTATATATATACTTACATGAACGCTGCATACGGCTTTGCCGAGTTTCGCTTGGTCTGTTTTATATATATTTACATGAACGCTGCATACGGCTTTGCCGAGTTTCGATTGGTCTGTTTTATACATACTTACATGAACGCTGCATACGGCTTTGCCGAGTTTCGCTTGGTCTGTTTTATATATATTTACATGAACGCTGCATACGGCTTTGCCGAGTTTCTCTTGGTCTGTTTTATATATACTTACATGAACGCTGCATACGGCTTTGCCGAGTTTCGCTTGGTCTGTTTTATATATACTTACATGAACGCTGCATACGGCTTTGCCGAGTTTCGCTTGGTCTGTTTTATATATATTTACATGAACGCTGCATACGGCTTTGCCGAGTTTCGATTGGTCTGTTTTATATATACTAACATGAACGCTGCATACGGCTTTGCCGAGTTTCGCTTGGTTTCGATTCCTTATTTAACTCCATTATGTGGTGTAGTATGTGGTGTTTGTACATTGAGTGTCTCTTGTTCAGTGTCTGTCATGGCTTTGCTTTATTCATTTGATTGTTGTGTATTGTTTTGTTGACACACGATATGGTGTGGGGTTTTTTTTATATAAAATAATTGTATTCATAAACTTGATGACCATTGATCTTAAGATCGATTAGTTAAGATCACTGTGTACATAGCTGTCGATCTTCTGCTGGACTTCGAACATAACCGTTGATCTGGTTAGGCAAAGAACAATTTTAGGAACTCTAAAAAAATTAAAGGAATTGTTTTGTTTTGTTTTTTTAAGAATATATATATTTGTATGGTGTATATTGATAAACTGAGTATGTTTATTATTTCTTCTAGATTTCTTCTTTATAGTAAAAGCGTTCTGTGCTATATTGTGTAACGACCGCGCCTTCTTGCACTCTGTCACGTAACGCCACCGCTCACTTAACTTTCGTGATAGTTCGTTCAGTAACCAACCAACAACTGTTCAAGTGTTCTAAGTCTTTATTGTTCCACGTTCTTTCTAAGTATAATAATCAGTATATAATACAGCATGGCATTTAAGGTAATCCCGCATCCTAACTGCCGTCCATTAAGGACCCAAGGCCGGTCTCCTTCCGTGCCTAACAAACTCTCCTTTCACATCCCAAATCATCTCTTTTATACTAATTTGTACTAATTTGTTGTCTACCTATGACAGCTTTACAACCACAGGAATACACGTTTTTGTAATTAACATGACCGTTTTGTACATTTGTACCAGGTCGGCTGTCAACCATCTTCATATTCAAATGACAATCAAATATGCCCTACATTACTAAACATGCAGTATGTAGACACATATCCATTTAATTAAATCTTAATTATATCTTAATTATAACGTATTACGTCACATTCTATAGTATTAAACTCTGTTACGTGACAACTCTAGACCAAACCACGGCCTATTCGTGCCATATCTTGATTTTTTCGGATAAGTGTTCCATGTTTCTAGTTTGTGATTTTTGTTTAGTGTCTTTGGCGTTTACCCTGTGCCATTAAACGGGGTTTATGTTTAAACTTTTGGCTACCGAGCTTGTTTCTGTAGCTTTTCACAGTATTAGACACACAATCTATTACTTAATTTTGAGAGTATGTTATAAAAGCCGACTTTTTAAACATATCTAAAATAATTTTATTGAGAAAACTTCGCTTTTATATCTTAAACCAAAGGTTTTTCCTTACAATATAGTCAGATGCTTTATGAATTGACACTATGAAGCCTTCAATCCATTATCTCGAAAATATCAAAAGTGTAAAATTTTATTAAACAATTTAAACAAGAAAGTTGAAAGTTCAATCTTCCTATTGATAATAAATTCATTCACCATGACAACTGGCCAAACAATTTTTCCAGTATCTATATTTAAATATAATTCATCTTATGTAAAGAGAATATCAAATTCTTCAAACATGCTGTTTGATATGGTGGCATATAACTGCCGTAATATAACCTGATAGCATTTCGTGTTATCCACTTAATTTTCGCGATAATTATCTAGCTATCTAGTAACTATTCGCGATACTTTTTTTGGTAAGATAAATATCATAAGACTAAAAACAGGCTTGAAATTGTCCAGAACTGCCACCTATTACCCTTTTTAGGTATACAACACTAATAGGTTAGCTAGTTATGGTTTTCGAATTCCACTTAATAGGTAACATAATAACTGGTTAACTAGTTAAGATTCGTGTTACAACATATCTAATATGCTCCTTTGGCTTCTAGCAGTAACTGGTTATCTAGTTATGGTTTGCGAATTCCACTCAATAAGTTACATAATAACTGGTTAATTCGATAATACACGGGTTGCCAGTTATATCTATAAATATATTTATAGAAAGTACTTATGATTTGCGTATTTCAATTAGCAAGTGGTAACACGAATCTTATCTAGTTAACAAGTTAGTATTTTAATTTTTATTCTTTAATTCTGCATTGTAGTATTATTAAATAAATAACCTCGTCGTTAACTTGAAATAAAATATATCGTTTGGATAATTTACGGAATGAGTGTATTCTGTGTCAATCTATTCTTTCTTAAATATATTGTTTTACTGAGTACTTCTTTCTTTCAATAACTTCAAATATAATATTTTGCATTTTTATCTTTCGCTGTCTTAAGTTTTATAGTGTTTTCTTTCAATTTCTGTATATTGAATTTTGTAACACTAGACTTCTATTTACTTTTAGTTTTAATCATTTTTTTTTTCATGAGACTTTTTTACTTTAAGTATTAAATGCCAGGTAAAAAAGTTCTACCAAATAGTGTTATAGGACAATGTGTCATGTTTATTTTAAGTAAATGTGTTATTTTTCAGATTAGATTTTCAAGAAAATAAAGGCTGGCATAATGTTGTCAATTCCTTGAAAGAATTATTCGAATTACTGTATAAATACTTATGTCTAAAACTACAGAAACAAGCTGAGTAGCAAAAAGCCTAAACATAAACTACCATAACTACAAACATAAGGCTATCTTTAGGCAAGTTTTCACAGTTAAATTAATTGAATGGACTATAGTAATTATAGGACCAATAAAAACAGTTTTGGCTATTTTTGACAAAACCGAAAGAACTACTCGTATTAAACATTTGTCTGCTGACGAACATAATAAAATGATATACAAATGAAATAAAAACAAGCATCAAAAATAAACAGGCATTAATTAAGACATAATTGCACATCTGTTTCTAAACAAAATATAATCGAAATAAAAAATGTTGTTACCTTTCAAATATAAAGAACAGCTTCACGATCATCAAATGTTGACACGTTCACAACGGTCGATTGTCGATACTCTATATTCGTATGGACATGGGAAACTTTGATAATAATCAACTCAATCTTTAATCAGACACAATTTATTATCTCTTTCTAGAATGCTCCTTAAGACGTCATTTCGACCGTCCTTCGCAACCTTTGGCCTTGTTCTAGTGGTAGCGCTCATGGCTTTATACGTCATTTCCGGTAAACAGAGGTCGCTGTTTTTTGCTTCGGGTAGGTTGAGTATTTTAATTATTTAATAATATAAAATATTTTATCTTTGGTCGTGTACCTCCCCACGTAACGACTGTATTATCACCGAGAGAAATCACTAACACCACGTTACATTACTTATATGAAAAGACTATAATATCAAGATTTATGCTTAATTGTTATGTGATATTTCTGTTATAAGACTATGTTTCCATTGAGATTAATTATTGTGTAATATTCCCGCTGTGGAACATTTCGTTCCGAGAATGGTAATTTAATTAGTTACGTGATTTGCAGAATATTGAATAAGAGATATTAATTATAGAAACTGCAAGAGGCCCCTTTTACAATATATATTTTGTTTATGCACACGTTTTATTGCAGAAACAATTCTATATGTAGATTGTTTTGTTCCTTTTCTTGATGTCTTTGCTGTATTTGTTGCTACTACCTCCATTACACTCTGTAAAAACGCCATTCCCAGATTGTAAATTAAATATGTTAACTTCGTGCCAACGGAAGTGATTATTATAAGGTGCAAAAACTTGTTTCACAATCGTTGTAAAAATAATAAGTTTAAAATAAACAAAATATGTGAATTCCATATGATTAAACAAGAGCCCGTTCGAGCCAACGCATGTTGTTGTTTTTTTTATTCGAAGAAGAATCATAATTCAATAATAACAGAATTTTTTTTGATTAATGGGCAAAGTAAATGGTTGTGAAAAACGACGTCAATCACACCTGCGAAAAGCAAGGCTCTGACAATATCTCGGCTTATTGGGGAAAAACAGACGAAGATGAAAACACTTAAACAGTACGATTCTGGTATATATCGATTGTTTATTCACAGGCGCTTTCTTGCTATACTCGAATTATTTTGTGTTATTCAGTATTACTTCCATTGAATGTAGAAGACACTTTTTGTGGCACAAATGTGTATGCTTTCATTAAAATCTGAATGGCCTAAAATAGTTTAAACCAGGGGCGAATAACGTATGCATAGCTCTACTTAATAACACCATGTAAGAGCCTTTTTACTATACAATGACCTGCATTTAGTAAGATAGCGCAATCCGGTAAAAATAGAAAAGTCCTCGGTGTTTTAACAATTTATTTTTAATGCAGACTTTCTGTGTATTGACCTGAAACGAAACAGCGCTATCTATGAGACAGACAAATTCTTAAAATGTGACCTTTGCTTACATGTAGAGTCGAAACCCGTTGTCCGAATTACTTCGAGCCTCGCGAATATCGATCAAAGCGGGAATGCTAGAGCTACACATTAAGTTTAAAAAATCGTTCAAGATCAACTTCGAGCCACCGAGGAAATCGAGCCAAGCGATATCGAGCCTGACGGTTTCGACTGTTTTGGATAGCGCTCGATAAAAAACAGCTTAAGCAGGACACCTCAAGTCTGCATCATAGTGTAATTTATTGTCAGGGTTAAATGCAATGTTTTTAAAACTGGGGAGAACTCCACAATGTGTGGCTTGCGTTAAAGAACCCTACAAGGACCGCCGATTGGGCTCCAATCAACCCGATTAAAGGTTCCACATAAACTTTCACCAGGCTGTGACTTTACACAAAATGCTGAAGATAAATGCATCTCATGTATGCAGTTGTTATCATGTAGGCAAAGAAATCGAATTTAGAATGAAAAATAACATACAATCAATCCACTCATTTATTTTTCATTCAATAATACATTACCAAATACATTTCTGGATTCTGTTTAATGACATCTGACCACGAAACATGTATGTTCATAGGGAGGCGGGGGCAGAAAATGCTCAAATTCTCTTTCAGTCACTAGACACTTTTGAAATCTACCACTTTACCTGAGAGTATATTTTCAATTCATATTTAAATGAAACACTTACCTATTCTTGATCTAAGAAATATGTACGCTCCAGTGCTGACGTCACGTCATAACGGGTATTATTGCGCAATATCAAAAGGACGCCTAAACACAAAATATTGCGTCATTTACATGACATTTATTGTGCTTTCTTATGTCTTTTAGTGATTTAAACCAGAAATGTTTGTAATAAAATGGTAATTTCTACTATGTTTTGATCTGGATGTCATATCTGACTCTTGACTCTCGATTTTAATTTGCTTCGGCCAGCGCCTCATGAATTCTGAATCTGCAAAATTCCACTCTAGTCGAATACGTACTCCTGAAACAAAACGCAGTACTAATTGCATGCTACACAGCTCTCAGAATAATGACAAATCTCTCATCAAGCAGGTATCTACTTTCATTGTAACATTTTCTTTAACAAGGCATTCAGCTCTAATGAGGAGTTAAGGCGACGATAATATGACAAAATTAGTCTCCACTTATTTATAACTTTCTTCAACGCAACACGAGCATTTGAAGAAATCAAAGATAAACCAGGCAAAACGCTATTTCTAACTCGATAATTGAAAGAAAATAAAATGTTAAAAAAGTAATTATTATTTAATAGTATGAATACATTATCCATTAATTATCATTAATTTTGCTAGGCGATTAATAGTCGTTCCCTTTTAGGAATATTAACACTTTTCGTGGTAATAGCGACTTTGATGTCGTATGTAAAAAGAGTTTGAATTAATAATATAATAGATTTTATTTTAGTGTTTATGAATATTTGTTTTATTTGTTCCTGCCTGGTATGCAGGTTTATACATTTAAACGCTATCTGACACTATAATCCAATCGGTATGCCCAAATCTGTCGCTATAATGCATTCTTATCCCGGAAACGTTACAAGGCTTTATAGAAAGTAATTTCATGCGGAAGTAGATCTCCTTCACACAGTTATGCTTAAAAGGACCTATTTCTGTTCTAAAGAGAAGAAGATATCCATGGAAGAAATATGCCCAAACAGTACTAATTTTGTTCCCTCACATAAATATTATTTAAACAAATTGATTTCCCTCACATATATATTATTTAAACAAATTGATTTCATTAGGAAGTAAAGAAGTATTCCCTTACATAAATGTACCGAAATGGAAGCTGTTTATACTAGAGGATTACGAGCAGGTAGATCTAGAGCACAATCTTGTCGCACGACCAATAACATTGCACTTTATAAAGCAAGCGCAGCAGATACGCTACGATAATCAATTATGAGCGTTGTTCCGCCTAGATGTTGCACCATGTGTGTGCGGTTTGTAATTGCATTATTTTTTTTGTTGAATCATGCCAATTCGAGGAAAAGATGGGTTATAGGTTGATTGGTCGGTTTCTCAGCCGTGTCCGCATAATAAACTCGCGTGAAACATAATCTAGGACCTTGACACTTCTCTGGAAGCTAAGCATATGACCACATATGTTATCGGGGTGTAAATGAGACAAGCCAATGAAAGGTCTTCACGTGTCAATGGCTCACTCAAGTCAAGTCAACATTTCATTAGCAACTTCAATTACATGTAGAACATTGCCAGTACACAAAGAACATACTAGATGGCATTAATGACAAGACAAAGAGTAAAATATAAATTTAAAATAAATATTAGATATTTTTTACAAAATTTTATCTTAAGGAGAAAAGTATGAACTACAACTATACATGAAATGTATTTAAGCATGTTAATTATGCATAGCTAGCATTTCTTTTATCCTTAGCAAATGATAAATAAGTATAAATCAAAATGTATTTTTACGAGCTCCCATGCGAGACTAATTGTCCCTAGAAAATCGCTATATTTCTAGATAGGCATCCCAAAATCCCCATTTTAGCTCTAATATCTGTTCAGAAAAACTTTAGTTTAAGAAAAAAACATTGTTATAACATGCTGGGGTAGAATCGAAACTGTATAATAGTGCTGCAAATGGATAGGAATATCTGGCTTATTTCTTGGACTAACCGGTCTGTGTCTGTAAACAAGGGTTTAAATATATCAATGTAACGGACTAAGTCTGTAGTTTATGAAAATGCATGTTGCAGTTGTGAAAACAGTGGTAGAACATTGCTATCAAAGATGGCCGCCGAACATCATTGTTTTGACTATAACTGTGATTATAACCAAAAAATAATAATTTTCTGTACATTTAGTGATATCACTAAAAACGTACGATCAAAACATTCATACAATTTAGATAAAAACTTATAATCAATGGTTAAACTGATGATTGTACCATTTCATTCATATAAATGGAGATAATCTGCTACTAATAAAAGGTTATTTCAACACATAAAATCATACCCGATACATAAAGAATATAAAAAATTGTAGATTCAAAATATTAAAATAATTACACCATTCAGCTGAATTTAAATAAAAATGTTTGTGCTTTGGTAATTGAACTGAAGTGACTTAACTTGTAACATCACATGCAAGTGCTAGGAGTTTAACTTCTTGTTTATCATATGGAACTTCAGTAGCATTTTCATGGTCCTTATAATTTCCATCCAACGTATCATTTTATATAATAGGGGATCAACAAACATCTTCTGAGATGACAGAGACATTTCAACAGAAAAATGTTCACTATCTAGTGTTTCAGTATTTCGCGAGATTCGTCTTCTTAATACACCAACAGCTTTGTGTACTATGCTTTCATCAGAAGCTAGGTCAATTTCAATGTCCTCATCACTGGCATCATGAACACTTTGTTCCAACTCTTTCTAATCTCTTAAAACTTCTCATACAGTAACATCTTTTGAGCAAACTAAGTCTGGTTTACCATTTTGATACACAAATACACAAATGTCAATTCAAGCCATACATCTTGCAGAAGGATTTTGAAGTAAAAGCTTCCGTATGTTTCTACATTATCACCAACGTCTTCCCTTGCAATTTCAATAAATCTGTTCCTCAAGTCAGTGAGTTTGTAAACCTTCTTTTGTGTCATGATAGAATATGCATACTCTTCTTTTAATTGAAATGCTGCTGATCTATATCTAAATTTCTGAGCAATGCTGCTATTAATTTGGTCTGCCTTAAGGTTAGTATCATACTACATGTATTAATTTTTGGTAAGACAGCGTTTCTTTGGGTGATTGCGAGCCTCCAGAGCCACAAGATCCCCATTTGAAACACTTCTTCTACGCCTATTAACCTAAGAAATATCATTCTTTATTTCTGCTGCTTTCAGGACTTTTGAGTATGTACTTGAGTCAATTGACGTTTCTACCATGGACCAACCCCTGTCTGGTCTTTGATTACTTGGGTATCTTATATCACACGTTTACCACAGATGAAACGTAATGACTTCCAGTCAAATGCAATTGAGGATGATCTTTTTGTTATTGTTACATTTTCATTGTTATTTATTTCAGGATCAGTTTTTTTTTCAGACTTGATATTGATATATAAATATACAATTACAATGCGTGTCTGTCCACTTTGTACAATGATTGACTAGATTACCCGGAGTGATAAGCAGATGTGCAAACACACATTTTCTGACATATATCAATTACCTTTCTGCATATGTTACCACCATGATCATCCGCATTTGGTAAACATACATGCATTAGAATAATTATACTTTTGTCTCGAGTGATGGGTGATAAAATTGAAAACAATAGTCCCGTTTTGTTTCATTGTTAAATTTTGGTATGGAATTGTTAACTGGAAATCTAACTGGCAGATCATGATATTAAATACACCAAAATATGTGATTAAACGAGAAGGTTCTGTGTAATGGTGACATTAATCTTAATTTGATAGCCTTATACAGTGCGTGTATACCACGTGATAAATTGTGTCATAAAACTTGGGGTATAATGTACAGAGCACGTTTACCAACTGAAATACCTGAGGTATAATAAACAAAGCGTGTTAACCAAATGTAATTACTTGATTTTAATGTACAGAGCACGTCTTGGATACAATGTACAGAACATGTTCACCAACTGTAATAACTTGACGTATAATGAACAGAACACGTATAACAACATTTATTACTTGAATATTATGTACATGGCACGTTAACAAACTGTAATAACTTGGATATAATGTCCAGGGCACGTTTGTCAACTGTAATAACTTGAATATAATGTACAGAGCACGTTTACCAACTGTAATTTCTGAGGTATAATGTACAGAGCACGTTTACCAACTGTAATAACTTGGATATAATGTATAGAGCACGTTTACCAACTGTAGTAACTTGGATATAATATACAGAGCACGTTTACCAACTGTAGTAACTTGGATATAATGTACAGAGCACGTTTACCAACTGTAGTAACTTGGATATAATGTACAGAGCACGTTTAACAACTGTAGTAACTTAGATATAATGTACACAGCCTGTTAACCAACTGCACTAACTTGAGAGTTATTGTACAGAGCATGTTTACAAACTGTAGTAACTAAGATATGATGTACAGAGCAGGTTTACCAACTCTAATTACTTGAGGTATAATGTACAAAGCATGTTTACCAACTGTAATTACTTGACGTATAATGTACAGAGCACGTTTACCAACTGTTATAACTTGAGGTACAATGTACAGAGTGTGTATATCAACAGTAATAATTTAATTTTAAGGTACAGGGCAAGTTAACCGACTGTAATAATTTGGATATAATGCTCAGAGCAATGCAAAGAGCACGTTTACCAACTGAATGGACTTGAGTTAAGATGTACAGAGCACGTTTACCAACTGTTATAACTTGAGATATAATGTACAGAGCACGTTTACCAACTGTTATAACTTGAGATATAATGTACAGAGCACGTTTACCAACTGTTATAACTTGAGATATAATGAAAAGGGCACGATTACCAACTGTTATAACTTGAGATATAATGTACAGATCACGTTTACCAACTGTTATAACTCGAGATATAATGCAAAGAGCACGTTTACCAACTGTTATAACTCGAGGTATAATGCCAAGAGCACGTTTACCAACTGTTATAACTTGAGATATAATGCAAAGAGCACGTTTACCAATTGTTATAACTTGAGATGTAATGCAAAGAGCACGTTTACCAACTGTTATAACTTGAAATATAATGCAAAGAACACGTTTACCAACTGCAATAATTTGAGATATAATGCAAAGAGCACGTTTACCAACTGAATGGACTTGAGGTAAGATGCACAGAGCACGTTTACCAACTGTTATAATATGAGGTGTAATGTACAGAGCACGTTTACCAACTGTTATAATATGAGGTATAATGTACAGAGCACGTTTACCAACTGTTATAATATGAGGTATAATATACAGAACATGTTAATCAACTGTAATAATGTGGATATAATGTACATAACACGTTTGCCAACTATACTAACTGAATTAAATGTACAGAACACGCATACCAACTGTAATAAAATGAGGTTTAATGTACAGAGCACGTATGGCATTTATATATATATATATATATATATATATATATATATATATATATATATATATATATATATATATATATATATATATATTGTGTGGGGTTTTTTTTTTGGTCATTTCTAAAATATTATAAGTTTTCAGCAAGTAAAAACCAAAAATAAATAAGGCCACCAGGCATCATAGTCTAATATAAAGGTTAATTGAACAATCAGAGAACTGGTTCATTTGTGGGTCGGATTGCTTATGTATGTTTAAATATTGTATAAATATATGTAATTTCTTCATTCATTGCTCTATATGAACACATTCTGGTGTGTAGATATGAATCCTTTCCATCTGAGAGTTTTCCTAATAAACGTTTTGTTATTTTATACACAAAACTAACCCCCATGTACATTTGTATTGATCATAATAAATCCAATATGTCATACATATTTATGTCTTCTAAAACACAGATGCTCCAGTATGAGTTTTCTAATAGAAATATCTGCTTATTTTTATACGTTGTATTGCTTTGGGGATGGTGTTTTCACCAAAGATGGTACTTTCTTTCGGTGGTAATAATAACAGCGATTAGATATTTTACGGTAAAACTCTAGAACAATTATCATGTGATGGAACCATTTTTCCACTAGAAAGATCTTAATGACATGCAATTCACGAAAATTCAGTGAATATAAAAATAAAATTTATTTCGAAATAGAAATTGTAACGCACATTACTATACATAATATGTACATATATTTAAGCATGATACGCCATGGATTGACGAACGCTTTTTCATTTACTCAAATTATTTTACAGAAAAGGCGATCAAGCATGATGTTCTGGGCTCAAACGGCAAATCAGGTTTCCCTTCAACGCAGCAAGTGAATGTAAAAACTACTTTTAGTCTAACCGAAAGGGAAGGAACTTCCAGAAACGACTCCTTAGCCAAGGCTGACAATGAAGAAGTGTCCACCAAAGATTCCAAAGAAGGGTACGCAAAAGCAAACAGAAACCAACCACAGAGCCGACGATTGTCTGGTTCAGAACCTGTCACAGAAACTAGGAAATTGGAAAATGAGTTAGTAGCAGTAAAGGAAAATGGTCTTTCACATGTAGATGTTAATTCGCCAACAACAGAATGGTCATCCTCAACACAACTGTCATCAAGCAAGACAACATCCTCACATTATAGTGTGTATAAGAGTGTAACTAATAATTCAGATAAAGATGAAAGTGGCGAGGTGACAGCTCAAGTGGAGTTGGTTGACAACGTCATGGACGGCTATAAAATAGAGCACAACAAGCGAATAGAACATATAAATAGCGTTTGCAATAACTATGATATAACTAAAAATGACGCTTACAAAGGAACGTTTGAAGGTACATTTATGCAATCAAGGATCTACAACTTCACAGTTTGTAAAGTAGCTAAAGTTGGTTCAACATTTTTGGTGCAGATGTTAAGTATTTTAGAGAGAGGTATCGACCATGGTGCATTTTTGCTTTCAATCAAAAGAAGTCACGTGCATTCTAGTACTAACTACTTCAGATCTTCAAGAGAAAAAGCCAGAACTCAAAAAACCATACTTATATCGCGCGATCCGTACTCTCGACTTTACTCTGCTTTTATAGATAAATTGTACTTACCAATTATGTTTGGAATAAATTATAGAATATTAAAAGTACCCTACAATAAGCCAAATTTTAATGGACATTGTCCAGGGACGATTTCGTTCAAACAGTTTTTGGAACACACAGTTAAAGAAGCATTCAAGGGACGCAACTTTGATCACCATTGGGCGCCTATTTCGGCCTATTGTCATCCATGTGAAGTGAAACCATTTCTACTTATGAAGCAGGAAAGCTTCGTAAAGGATGTTGAATTTGTTCTTGACACTTTAAATGTTACAAAAGAAAAGAGAAACTTCATTAGTAAGACTTTACACAATAATCGAATTGAAATTACAATTCCTGGTTATGTGGAGACGATATATGGCTATGCAAGAAACGAATACGTTGTGAACTGCCTTGGATGGAAAGGCGTTGCACAAAGAGTATGGACGTCCTTCCAGATACAAGGATACATAAGTCAAGATATCGACTTTCCGTCTGAAAAATTCGAACATTCCGACAGATTTTTAGACCACAAGTACCTCTCCATGGTGATATTGGACTATATCAAAACAAGACCTTTGTCATCAGAAGAGAGAAAACAGCAAAGGCAAATGTATTTATGCAAAGCTTATGAGGATGTTCCTAAAAGCATTATAGTAGGATTGCAAGAGATCTTTAAGTACGACTTTCTGGTCTATAATTACACAAATGTGCCGCCATGCTGGTAAATTGTTAAATTGTTAATCGGGTCTTTCATAAAGACCAAATGATAAAAACAAAATACATATATATTTTTGTTCATGAATCATAACCACATTGAAAGAGCCTATCAATAATAAACACGGGGATTTACTCGGTTAGTATACAAAACACTTGTCCCTGGCGTGTATGGTCACTATTTTTAGAAACCACATAATATTGATACAATGGTAAACACGCGAAACCGGTCCATCAGTCAAATAACAGAATTTATCAAGGAGGGTTTATCCCATTTCATTTTTCAACGGTTGGCAAATCAACTAGGATAATGTATATATATATATTTCTTTCATGCTTTACGATGAAATATGGGGTTTAAACAGTGAAACAACAACAGTGAAAATATCAATTTGATATTTTCACTGCAAAATAAGGAGTGAAAATATCAATTTTCAGAACTACTTTTAAAATCCTTTGTTGTTACATGTACTTGCCTTGGTCAAAACAGAACACTGGACTTCAGTAAAATGTTAAAAAAAAATAAAGAAATATTTTATAAATTTAAATAAATATATAATTGGAAATTAACAACTTACCGTTTATTACCGGTTATCCCGTTTATCAAACATTTTACTGATCTTTGAAGCTGAATGTTCGAACATTTGCTTTCATTCCAAAAAAATTACAGACAAAAACAACTGTTCGGACATAAATAAAATTTTATAGCATCGTTCAAATGTATTTTGAACTGTTATCCATTGTAGTACGTAAAATGAGCTTCCTGGAGAATTCACACAACAATTTACAGATAGATCCGATATTTTTTACCCCACCCACATTTCAAAATGTGTCAACAAACTAGCGTGGCATTTACTCTTCTGGAAAACAAACATTTTAAAGCGAAACAGACTGGTCTCTGACAGTAAGATGACTGAATATTAACTTTCTATAAAAACACGCGTATATGCAGTCTTAAACTAAGAAGAATGGTTAAAATCCAATGAGTATCCATTTGTTTTGCTAACACATTTGACCTTCCAAATTTTCTTTCTATAAATAGCGGCGTAGTAATTTGGTTAAAATAAAAAGTGTTTTCATTATTTTTTGGAACATTTGTGCACTAATAATACTTCATTTTTTACTGTTCATAAAACTTTGCAATAAAAAACGAGCGAATATTAAGCTATAAGAATGAATAGCAGAGAACTATTTCTCAGCAAACCGAAAGTAGAAAAGTTGACAGCTATAATTATGCATGAGGGGCGCCCCACGGGTAGCGGCGTAAAGCCCACCCTTTTCCAAAAAGGGGGTAATTCAGAAATAAATAAAAAAACAAATAAAACTCCGAAAATAAGCATAAAAGAAACAGAAAATTTGTTTATTTCAGTGTAAGATCGTATTTAATTTCACTTGTTTTTCTATGACACTCGTGAAATAAAATACGATCTTACACTGAAATAAACAAATATCCTATATATATATATATTTCCGGAAAGATCATCAAGTGAATTAGGAAAAAAACCTTTGTGATAAATCTAATAATTGGAAAGGTTTTCAATCCAATGTATTCGTACTAAGAATGTATATATGTACTGAGTTTAAAAGTTACGAATACATTCGATTGAAAAACCAAGATCTTACCCCATTGTTATATTTCTTTTCATCAATACCTTAAAAAAAGTACACATTGGCTCTGAATCCGATTTCCCTATTTAATCTTAGATCATAAAGTACAAAGTACAAATACTAAATATTGGGATAAGTATATTGTCTAATAAAATTACTTTAATTTTATAACTATGTTGATGTGTAATTGGTTGTGTTTTATAGCAATTGCAGTTTGTATGTTATGTTTATAAAAAGATTGGCCAAAGTGTTCGATTGCTCGTGCCCAACGAGGACATGTTTTCTTGACCTCTCAGAAAGCGTACCTGTACTGTAGCCGATTGTATAAAACTTTGATAACTTGTCCACACGTTATCTTAGGCAAATTTGCACATTTAAATTATATAATAATAGTTATTATTGGATAAATTCATGCCATTCAATATTTTGGCTAACCTTGACCAAACCAAAGAGCCAGTATTATATAATTGATTGCTTATTTCTACCCAACTGACTCGAGTGGGAGTTTTATTAGCTTTAAACTGCTTTTATTGTCGAGCTTATTTGAATTAGTATAAACTTACAAATGTTATTATTTCAGTAAAAACATGAGAAAATTGTCGATATTAGAAAAATATTAAATATTTAGATTTCCCATTTAATTAACCGTTCGCTTTTATTATCAATGATGCGTATTTATTTGGCAATTACATAAATACTGTATGTATAGCCTTCCATGAAATGTTTACCAATTACCAATCCTATTCTAGTATACAATATACTATGTACTTTATACCAGTATTTGTATGTAATGTATACAATTTATCACGGACCCATAAACTTGGTTACCTGTTTTATCTCCCGATCGTCAGACATTGTCAAAAAAACCCGTTACTTTATCAGAAATACGAGAATTAAACTGGTACTACTTCTACACAAATGCAACACAAAATATATAAAATGAAAACCAACTACAGTAGTAGGTAGCAGCAGTAGATATGAAGATTGCCGCGGATGAATGTTATACAATTTCTCAAGCCGAAACAAGATTGCGGATGACTCCAGAATCATTCGGACCTCATCGGCTTTTATTTTCCATCGATCGAAAATGGCCAAGGAGTTCCGTATGCTTCAGAATAAACACCGGCTACGAGCTCGCGCTCTATACGAGTTAGTTCAAATGCTCTTAATATACATTGAAGAAAGTGTCCAATCCACGGTTTATAGGTCCGTGATTTTATAAATCGGAATTGTACAACATTTCAAGAACTATAATTGCTTACTCGCTAACTTTAAAAAGTTTCCAGTTTCTTATATACAAAGACATTACTATTTCACAAAAAATACTCAATACTTATTTCACATTATTCGACATACTTGTAAAATAAAATAAATATTTGTAATATCGTAGTTTTTTAATTTAATTATATCAGTTTGATATTGATGTATACATACTGTTACTATGGTAACGTGATATTTTGTTTCTTTCGAACAATGTAAAACCAAATTGTTTTGATCCTTCTCAACCCTATCTATTTTGTCAACACAACTGACTGAAGTCGGTTAATTATACTAATATAATAATGGACGTGAAATGTTAATTTGATCAGGAATTTTAATGATAAATGAACACTACATGGATAAACACAGTAGTCAAAAATTCTTTAAGAAATACAGTTTAGAGGCACAATGGCCCAAAACAGGGAACTAAAGGTACAGAAATACCACAAACAACCACATTATCGAAAAGCCTTTAAATCATAAATTCGTTGTTGCTGTTGTTCTTGTTGTTTGGCGTTGGTGAAGGTACCACGTTTAGGCGAAGGACTGACAAGTAAAACAAGATAAAACACTACGTCAGTTAAGGTTCTGCATTGTTTGAAACAGACAGACATAATTTCCTCTGTTCTTTTGAGGTTGGGCTGAATCGCTGGACATATTAAGTACAACAAATAAAAGACCATATCAGACATATGTGTTGCTTATCCTTTTTAAATAAAACAAGAACAGATTGACCCCCAAATGTCGCTTTTAAAAATCGCGCGTTGAAACAGATTAAGTGTTGATTATAAGTATTTAGGAAGCATGTACAATATGATGACTTCAAAAGCAATTATTCTATATTGCCAATAAGGTCAACAAAAATTACGTACTACAAACCTTTTCATTATTTTTTGTGGCGTCTACCAATTATAAAGTCATGCAATGTAAATCTGTAGAAGGAGTTAGATTCACAATATAGTCATTCATAGTAAATATACTAAACAGTTTGTACTATAAGATGATTTCAAGTGCAATACTTCTGAGTTGCTAAAGTCAAGTTCAGTGGAAAATATGACATGTACTTCTAGTCATCGTGCTGGTCACTTATAAAGCAATACCATGTTAGTCTGAACAACAAAGTGTTTATTCAAAGTGCATAGGTACCATGTATTATATGGCAGTAAATCTGAGTTTCCAGGGTCAAAGTCAACAAAAAATGATGTCCCGCGCCAAAACCATGAATACTCCTCGTGCTGGTCATTATTAGAAAACATGATGTTTAACGTACGGACGCACCACCATGTAGTGACTCCTACATGCCCCCTTCAAAAGTCCAGTTACACTGAAACAAATATCTTCTTACATGTGACATTAAGGTATAATTTAGCATTTACTATATGTGTGCTTTATACGCAGAATAAGTCCTCTGATGGCTTAATGTGTCAGCGATGATGCAATACGTTAGATATTAAAATGCTAATACGAATTGTGATAGTACCGCTTCCTCCAAACTAGAATCAATGTATTTGTATGTATCAATGTGGTATACCGGCGATACGGCCGATCTCTGTTATGGTCAGGATTGGTGAACCATATGGCCAAGATTGGCGCAGATTGGCGAACCATACGGCCCAGATATGCAAAATCTACGACCCAGATTTTCGGACCATACGGCCCAGATTAGCGTTCCATCCGGCCAAGATAGGCAAGACCTATGACCCAGATTGGTGGACCATACGGCCAAGGCTTGTAGACCGTACGGCCCGGATTGGCGATACATCCGGCGCAGATAGGCAAAACCTACGACCCAGATTGGCGGACCATACGGCTAGGACTGGTGGACCATACGGCCAAGATTGGCGATCCATAAGGCCCGAATTGGAGATCTATACAGCCCATATAGGCGAAACATACGGCCCAGATAGATAGGCGAAACATACGGCCCAGATTGGTGGACCATACGGCCAAGGCTTGTAGACCGTACGGTCTAGATTGGCGATCCATCCGGCCCAGATATGCAAAACCTACGACCCAGATTGGCGGACCATACGGCTAGGACTGGTGGACCATACGGCTAAGATTGGCGATCCATAAGGCCCGAATTGGAGATCCATACGGCCCAGTAAGGCGAAATATACGGCCCAGATAGGCAAAACATACACCCCAGATTGGCGGATCATACGGCCAAGATTGGTTAACCATACCGCCAAGATATGCACACCATACTGCCCAGGACTGGCGGACCATACGACCATACATATATAATTATTGTTTATGACTAAACATAATTAATTTTGATATGCTACTTTACTTTGAACTTTCTTGATTTGGTTTAGCTGCTCTTATAGAGATTCAATACACTAAAACGATTTAAACCAGAATTACCAAAGAAAACTATACATGTTAAGTTTGCATAGGATGTCACGTGTATACATACCAGAAACAAGCTTGACAAGTTTTTGAGGATTAAATTGGTGTGTGTAGCAACACGTACGCCCTTACGATATGGGACTTAATGATCTGTTAAATTATTTTGGTATACATCTTGAGTTCCATACGGGTACTTGTTTTATCTTACCAGCCCTTCCAGCACGGCCAAATTTTTGGATCTACTTATCTGAGGTGGGAGAAAACGGCCTCCTCTTGAAAAAACAACAATAATAATACCAACACCAACTTCGCCTACGTCATATTTCTTCCCCAGAGACAATTTATTCGTTATATTTAGGGTTATACAATTTAGCTACGAAGTCTCCAAATAATGCCAAAAAGTAAGGATAAGTTTCTCAAGCACCGCTGCCTTCGTTTTTTACATTCGCTTAATTTTCTGTTTTCAACATTATTGCTGAACTGCCCTTTCAGTATTATTTTTTTCAATAATTTTAGACACTAAGTGTAATTTTGCTGTTGCAGATGATCATTAAAATATGTTTATAAGACATGTATATCCGATTTAAACTTAGTTGTATACAGTTTTAAATGTTTTTAACATCTTATGTCATTGATTAATACTTGACTATTCTTGGCGGTGAAATGATAAAAACAATGGAGGAAAGAACATGAACATCTGCCCAATGCTGATGGTATCACTATGATGAGTGCGGTGCAGTAAATGGACAAACGTAAACAATATATTAAAATATATCGAGAACTAAGAAGGTTTTAGTCGACAGAATGTTGTTAAAGGGACTATCTCGTGTTTTTGTAAAATGCACGTTTTGTATGACGAAATAAAGTGGGCCAAATCAATATAAGAGTGTTAAAACTGAGATATTGCCGGCCAGCTGGAACCCTTCATCAAATTTTGTTATATGCTCAAATATAGTCTTTGAAGTCAATGATTTTGAATAGCGTTAGTAACGCGTTGCAGCCAAAGGCTTATATTGGTCCTCTTAGGCGTGAGGTTTTGTTGTCAGTTTTCTAATTCGCCATTGACTGTACTGACGTCAGTTCTTAACCCCACTAAATCCAGAAGGTTTTATATACTAAAAGTGAATTGTTTTCTGCAATCAAAGAGTGAAATTGTTATAATATAAGCGTTTTCAGATGCATTACGGAGGAGGAGATAATTTGGTGCCAAAAGATGATAGAGTCCCTTTAACTCCTTGGGCTCCCTTTCAAATTATATTGTAACAGCAGTTATAATTAACTCCTTTATCAATGAAGTAAAAAGAACTACTGGGTTTCGGCACCAGGTTTGATCTAAAGTGCAAGAACAAGTCACTTCCTCCCAAGTATAAGAAGTAAAAGGTAGGCCTGGATTGGCCTAAAACTGGTTATTGTACATAGATTGGCCGGATGAACTGTTCTCTCCCAGGTGAAGGTAGCTCCACCTTTTTGTCTTAAATATCCCTGGCCCCTATGATCCCCCCGTTATCCTAGCAACGGATATTGAATTTGACACAGATATGTACAGTCTAAAAAAATAGAATTTAATTACCGCTTTAAACTGCGTAATATACAACTATCGCATTCATTCTTAGTATACTGTAACCTATTTGCTACTCATACAAGTCGTGTTTCTCGCTTTGTCAAGCGCATGCGCACTGAGATGTAAATACGGGGAGGAGAATGATGCAAACTAAGACCTTAATCTCGACGTAAATTTTCATCTGCAAAAGAAATTTCGTGAGTGAACATTATGGTTATTATTGCATGTATTTCTTTCTCGATATTTCTTCTATTTCATTGAATAGAACTTACGTATATATTGCCATGAATGCTGAAAATATCAGTCTGACTCGAATCACTGTCAACTCAAAATCAAAGATCACTTGGCAGTCGCATGCGCCTAATTAAATGATCATTGGCAGCTCCTGAAACAATTAAGATTTGTTTAAGTTTGAAAACATTATGGCAAACAGTGTGCAAAGATAACAGGAGCCAAATCACCTGAGGCAACGAAAAAATGACCGGGCTAGTCTAGGAAAAAGTTTGTAAGATAGCCTGATGGGAGATGATATCGTAGGACATGTCAATCAAAATAAATCTTGGGTTGATATTTACCTCGACAATGTTTACCGCCTTCCATCTATAATATCTCATCGGTACAGATTTTCCGATAAATTGTTCTCCCTTGACTAGTTATACTTTACTGCTGAAAAGTTATTATTATGATTGAAATCATATTTAAGACTGTCAATGCTGATATTAAGGTTAAGTGACGTATTGAAGTTTGGATTTTTTACTAATAACTTCTAATTAAGTAGTTACTAAAACAATTCAATTTCAATTAACTGCTTGTCTACAGAAATCTGGGTCACATCTCAAAGTCTTTCTCCCCATTGGCTCAGGGCTTTCATTAAGAATTTGAAACTAGAAGTATGAACTTCCTGTCAATCAATTTTGGAAGTGTTTCACTGAAATATGGAAGTTTAAGTCTCCCGAATACAATTATTTTAAAATCAGATAATTTGCAAGTATAACTTGCCAAATTCCGAATAATATTATAATAATTCATTTTACTTCAAGACTAGTTGAAATTGTGACCAGAAAAGTAATATTGACACCAGGTTTTGATATTTTGAACTTCCAAGCATTCAAATTAGCAAGATTTCTTCAAAATTATGGAAGTTTTTGTACTTCTAAGGAATCAATTTTGGAAGTTTTAACCAATTTCTAGGGAGAAATATACTTCCAATCTTCCTTTAATGGAAGCCCTGTAATAAAATGGCTACTTGGTTAGAAAGGTTAATTTCGCTGACTGTTGTATGGTCAGACTATCACGGCCTTATGATCTGATGCCATCATGGGCTGTATCTTAAACCTGTATCTTGCATTATTCTAATTGTCCTTTGACTTTGCTCACAAGGATTATTTCTGAAATAAGAGCTAATATCTTTCAATACCAGACTATCGTACATCTGTTCAATATGTTTTTTCTAAATTTTCAAGAATGTTATCCTTCCTGTGCTCAGCTGCCCAGGCAAAATGGCTGTACTAGTCAGTTGAAAATTGTTTACTGTCTAATTTTCAGAGTAGATAATCACTCCAATATCAACCTCATAAATCAGCCAAGATGGCTCTAGGCCCTGACCTGGCGCAGCTGTCTAGGCATCTGCGACAAGAGAGGCTGTATGTCACATCTGAGAGGGAACAGCTACAGAGTCTCTATGAGCAGGTATTTTAAAAACTGAAGTGGCAGTATGAAAATAACTATTCCATCAGTCTGCATTTTTCATTAAGAAAATCTGTCTTTTTCACAATTTTATTCTGGGATTTAGCCTGTCAGCTAATAAACTTTAAAAAGGTAATAATCTGCTTTGAATTCTGGTATTTGCAGTGTCTTGGGCTATTTGCAGACTGATTTCGATGATCAATTATTAGGATCAGTTTGTGATGATACTATATTAATGGTAAAATGTTATAACTAAAGTTTCTAATGACTCTTTAATCACGTCTTCTTGTTTGAGATTAAAATTTACTGACCCAGCCAACATTCATAGTTTCAAACCTGTCAGTTCATAAGTTGTGATTCTCTTATAAATTTTTGTATAGATCATTTAATGTGGAATTTTTATCACAATGCAATTTTTTTTCCTGTCTGAACAGACATCACTATTTAAATTCCTGCTTAGATTTCTTTCTATAGAGCAACCTTGATTCAAATCTTTCACAAATCCGAAAATGTGCAGCTTACTGAGAAATAAGGGTGACATATAAAATTATATAATATATGGGAGTCCATACATGTAACTCTAATTGATGTAACTCTTCATTGTACCCTTACCCTATTGACCTTAGAGCTACCAGTATTTAAAAACATACATGTACAAAAAGTAACGAACATGTATGATGATGTAATATATATACTGTCGAACCTCGATGGCTCGAACTCCCAGGGACCAGCGAAAATACCTCGAGCCTGGAAAAATTTGAGCCAAATGGGAATGCTTATGTTCAGTTTATAGAAATTGGTCCTTAAAATCCAGTTCGAACCAACGAGGAATTCGAGTCAAGCGAGTTGGATTGAACGTGGTTCAACTGTACATATGTGTGTGAAGAATTAAGTGCTAAGCTATATATGTACCTTTAATTACTTTTGTACATTTTTTTGCAATCAGGGTTAATTTTTTCATGTCATTATGAATCTTCAATATTTTTACAAAATAGATTGATTTGGCTATTTTACATTTATGTCTACCACTTATCTGATATATAACCCCTGGTACAATTTGATAGCAAAACAATTGCCATTTTCATACTGTTCAAATTTAATACAACATGTATGTCTCATAAAGAAAAACATACAGCTGAAATCCTAATAAAATGTACTACCATTTAAGGTGAAAACTGCTGCAGAACAGCTTTACCATCAGTCTTGGATTGGTCGTCAACAGAAGACATTCCTTGATCTGCTTGTGTCTGCATCCCAACAAGTCACGCCCACAGAGTGTTGTGCCAAGACGAGCCAGCTTGAAGCTACAAACTTCATAGATAGCTACAAACAGCTGAGCTATCATGATTCAAAGTATGGAGAGTTCTTGAAATATATCTTGGATAATCCGGTCTTCATTGGCACAGTGATAGCCATTGCTGAGAAAAGCAATGTTCCAAATGTGGCTGATGTCATAAAGACATTGGTACGGTCGGTTTTTGGTAACTGCATCTTACAAGAAGATGAAACAGCAATGTTACATGTGCTGAAAAGTTTGTTAGAGTTACAATTGTCATCAAGTGTTGATCCAAGAAGACTGTTGAGACGAGGCTCATGTGCATTTAGTGTAGCATTTAAACAACTGTTTGACATGGTGTTCTCTGCCAAATTATTCCTGACCGCCGCGTTACATGACCCCGTTATGAGACTTTTGATGGAGGATGAGTGGTTCTATGACATCGACCCAGGGAAAGCACTCGTTCGCTTCCCACCAGCAGAGCGGCTGCGAAGGTTTGGAGAGCCGGGTACCGACCAATACAAAGAGAAGTTGGTGAAATATCGGACAACTATTGTAGACAAACTGGTGCTTATGGCGAATAGGTTTATCACGTCCATCAAGAACAATATGCACTGCTTTCCTCAGAGTCTTGGCTGGATTGTGTCTCAGGTAATATAACAAATACTCTTGTACATATACTAACATTATTTCTCAAAATATTCAGGATTTTTTATCCTTATATAATTTGCAATTTAATCAATTGAGCACTGGTTTAATGACATACATCTAAGACCGCTTTAGTTACAAACATGTCTCACTATTGGAAGACCAAGTTTTACAAAGTATTGCAAACAATTCAAAAAACAAATCAAGTCTGTCGATGTTGATGAAATGGCCAGACCAGGCACTTGTCTTCAAGTAAAAGCTGATCTGATGATTGGGAGGCTCTGGTTGATATGTTTATGGCAAAGAAGAAGCAAGAAATGCAACTTTGACAATTCACTTTACTTTATGTTGAATAGAAGGAGCATTAAATGTGGGGAGATGTTGAATGTAGTTAATTTTGTCATACTGATGTACTTATACCATATGATAATAAAGAATATCAAATAAAATTCCCCTTTTTGGGAAAATAAAACTCCGCCTAAATTGGAAAGATCACAAGAAAGGGCTTGGAGCCGCTACCCCTTAATGCCGAAAAATAAACCCCCTTTATTATACCTTAATCATGTCTTTTGCAGTTTTTGTACATTGTACTTCTAATGAATCAATTTTTGAAGTTTTAGCCTATTTCTAGGGAGTAATGTACATGTAAGTTACCAAACTTCCTGCCCTATCCTCTACATGTTCAGGTTTAATAGTCGACAAAAAGTGTTTCAAGACAAAGTCAGGTATGGGAACAGTTGATGAGTTTGAACCTCTTGTTTGCATTTAGTAGGGATTATTCTAGAGCGGAATAGCGGGGCGCTCCGCCGTGCCCTATTTCCGGTCCCCCACGCTGCCCCTATTCCTACCTAATTAGCGCCACGCTGTTTTAATCCCATCAACTGCCTTGTTTGACACTCGATAATCAGCAATTATGCACAGCATGTGTCTGTCACTGGCTTGTTTACAACTAGCGCGTGTAAAAAATCGATACACACAGCACGCTATATGCTTTAAGCGCGGTTCCCGGTGTTAATGCTGTACTAATAGCGTATAGCGGTATAAGTGTGAACAACATGTCGGCATATATTGTTTGATGCCGTAGACAGAATTAAGAAGTTAGGAAAGTAATTATCGAAGCGGTATTTAATGATAGAGCTGGGGAGAGATGAAATAGATTTATAATGAGGTTAAATAACGATAATTAGACCGAATTACCTCGGCTACTTTTTAATGTTTTAAATTACTTGAACTCGCTAAAAGACGAAAATGGAGTTGAGAAAAGGTAAGGAAAAGGTAAGAAAATGTGAATTACTGTCCCATATATTCGATTTAAGTCTGATAGATAACACTACTTGTACGTAATACGATATTAAGTTCTAGTGATGCCTTACTCTAAACGGAAGCTTGTGCAAAAAGATCGTGAGCTACCTAAAATAGCTAGGAATAATCGTTCGATGTCGGACTTTGTGAAAATGTGAACAATGTAGACTATGTTTTTCATAATTTTTAGTACATGTCTCAGTCAGTACAATTATTTCCCACATTTTCACATAAAACACTACAGGCATGAATATTATGGGAATATGTGTGAAAGAATGGTACTGGCTGATGATTTGATAGCCAATAGATTGTCTTTTGATTAATGTTTTGAGGATTAATGCATCTACATGAATAAAATTCTTAATTATCAACTATTGCTTGTCAAGTTGTGTTTTGTTACTTTGATTTCTTGCCATTATTTTAAAATGAGCATGTGGACATAACACTTAATATGTTTAACACTAAACACATGTTGTATTTCTTAAACACTCTAACGACCGGCTGCCGCTACATATGCTACCCTGCCCTGATTTTGGTGCACCCTGCCCTTTTTTTGGCCCCCCCTGCCCCTTTTTGGTCTCTAGAATAATCCCTACATTTAGGTCATCTGTCCCATTGTGGTGTGTTCTTGAATGAAATACCAGTTATAAATCATTCTATACAATACATGTATGTCATTCAACAGGTGTATCAAGTGCTGGCCAAGTCGGGTAAAGCTGAGATGGGTGAGGTGAGATCGGTTTGTGCCGACCTTGTGTTTGCCCTGTTCATCTGTCCTGCAATATGTGACCCCGAACCACATGGCATTACCACAGATGTGCCCATCAGGTGGGTTGATAAAATTTTAAGTGTTTATACATACGTTCAGAAGTTAAAGATTTAAGCTTGTCTGATTTTCGAAGTTTTGGGGTATGTATTGATATAGTTTTGATATTCTTGCTGTGCAACATTGTAAATCGCTAACCTTCGGGGATGAGTTCATAGCTAAGAAAATGTAGGAGATGTTACTTTTAACGTGAAGCAAGGAACATAATTATGTACGCTATGACAATATACAATCCAGAAGCAAGTCACGTAACATGAACTAAAATATCTGTTGACTTTGATCGCCTGAGAAAAACTGCTGGGTGTTTGCATCCTTTTGCAGCGTTGTGAACATACATGTTATAGTAGGTTTTACCTTCTTTATCTACAAATGTGAAGTTTTCATGTATAAGTTTCTTTCCTTCATAGAGAAGTGGCCATATCAGCCGCAGTAGTTAATTACCCAAAGTACATCATACTCAAAGTTTATAATATGACATTTTGACTGTGTTATAAGTCTTTATTTCAACTGAGATCGGGAATTCACGTATCTATTTTTTTATGTTTGAATTCAAAAAAACATTTTTGCTATAGAACTTTTGGTTTTGTTTTTACTTCTTCTTTTTCTTCACACATAACCGTTTTCAAATCATACCAAAGTAATATGGGGTCACCTGAGACATCCAAAATGTGGGTCTGATACCTTTAGCATTTTCTAAGGAATAAAATGAACTCTAGTTTATGTTTTAGCACATCGCAACCAACAAAGATTTCATTACTCTATGGAATGATGTTTTTTTACAATTATTTACATGTCTATTGTTTCAACCACATTGTTTGTGATTAGCTCAGAGGTTGTCTCAAATAGATAAATCAGCGGCCTGCTCTCATTATTTTCGTGATCAGATGGAAGTTATTTATGTACAGAGAATAGTAAAGATATATTGGTCCACTGATGCACTGATCAAGTGAAAGTGAAACGAAAGTTATTCAATGTTTAAGTGTGGCACTGACCATGATTGTTGTTAGTATACAGTTTCGGTCTCATGATCTGGCCTGGTTACATTGTATTTGGATTCTAACACTTTCCCAAGGCAGAACGGCGTAATAAATATCAGACAGATCTTATTGGTCCTACCCATCAGCAGTCTAAAAAAGAGACATACACTTCAGTCGAAGATTTTTAGTTTAACCAATCAAAGAATAAAGAAAGCTACAATGTATTATACTACTCACCCTAGGGTCAGCATAAAACCTTGGCTGAGGTTTTGATGTAAGCACCTCTAAGTCATTATCTCAACAAATGCATTATGTATTACATTGAAACTTTAGATATGTGTTCGCAATTTTGCAACCAACTAAATAAAGTCAGATAACACTTAATTTGAAAATAATGCTAATTATGGGTCTTTATTATTCAACTTTAAATTCTAGTTAAGCACACATAAGTTAATATCTCAACAGCTACTTTATGTATTGCAATGAGACTTGATACAATGGTACTCAAACCGTCCAAACTACTTAAATAACCAAGTTATATAACTATATTTTGCATAAAATGCAACTTAAAAATTCTTGTTTAAAGGTTTTGCGTCTAACCACAGTTAAGTCAACATCTCAGCAAATACATCAAGTATTGCATTAAAACTTGAGACATGTGTTCCCAACAACCTACTTGATTATTTATGTTAGATTTCTCTATCTTGCACATAATGCAAATGTTTGCTCTTTACCATTCAACATAGAAATTCTGGCTAAGGTACTCAACCATCAAACCTACTTGTATAACCAAGTTAGATAACTCTATTTTGCATACAATGCTAGTAATGGCCATTTATTATTAGACTTAGAAATTCTAGTTAATGTTTTGCATGTGACCACTTCTAAATATTAATGCCAATACTGGTTTGTAAAGAAAACAAACACCAGCATAATTCATACCCTATCAGCTCAGTTTCCAGCTATGTTTGAAT